>NC_091956.1:8847461-8877461 GCF_031021105.1 Erythrolamprus reginae
TTAGCTTTTGAAGAAGTTAATGAGTCTTAATCTGACTAGATAGTCTATCTTGTCTGAATGGCTATTTTTTATTTCTAATCTGCCAATATCCTGTATCTTTATCATTTTTTTGATGGAAAATCTAACGTTACCTAATTGTCATCAAGAGTTTGCAGCCATCAGGAAGCTCAAACTGCCCAAGGAGCTGCTGATCCAGTTCTACAGAGGAATCATTGAGTCTGTCATTTGCACCTCTATAAATCTCTAGTTTGGTTCTGCAACCCAACAAGACCGACACAGACTTCAGAGGATAATCAGAACTGCAGAAAAAACAATTGCTGTCAATCTGCCTTCCATTGAAGACCTGTATACTGCACGAGTCAAAAAGAGGGCCGTGAAAATATTTACTGAGCCCTCACATCCTGGACCCAAATTGTTTCAACTCCTACCTTCAAAACATGGCTACAGAGCACTCCACACTAAGACAACTAGACACAAGAACAGTTTTTTTCCCAAACGCCATCACTCTGCTAAACAAATAATTCCATCAATACTGCCAAACCATTGGAAAGCATTGGAAAGCGCTCAAGCAGTAATTGCATTGGGTTGGAAAGAAGCAGCAAAATGGACGATACAGAATTGGTATCGGTACATGGTGGACCACATTTGCTTTGAAATTATGGAGGTAAGGATGAATATGTATAATGAAAGTAAATTGAAAAAACTGATGGAACAATGGGAAATGGTGAGAGGTTATATGACAAGTAGAATTTGTGATCTAGCCATAAAGAATAAATTAGAACCACTCTTTGATATGTAAATAGAATGCAGATTCCAACTTAGAGGAATATTAAAGATGTTAGTACAGACCCTCCAACTGGTGGTGGGGTATATATGTATGTATGTTGTCAGGTGATGGGTGCACCTTCAAAGGACACTGTTTTTTATGTTGTATGTATGTAGTTTGTATGTTTTAACATTTAAAATTAATTTAAACATTTTTTTTTAAGTCTGCACTACTATTACTACTGGTTTTTTCTCATCATTCCTATCACCCATTTCCTCCCACTTATGACTGTATGATTGTTAAGTGACTGACTGCAGTTGTTCAGCTAGCAACGTGGCCGTTAAGTGGCTTCTTCATCGATTTTGCTTGTCAGAAAGTCGCAAAAGGTGATCACATGACCCCAGGATACTCCACCCAATCATAAATATGAGTCAGTTGCCAAACAACTGAATTTTGATCATGTGTCAATAGAGATGCTGCAATGGTCGGGAGTTCCAACTTACCGCTGCTACCGGTGCTGATGTGCTCATGTGCAGGAAGCAGATCTTGTGAGAACATGCACAGGTGTGTGAGATTTTATTTATTATATTGATTGATTGATTGATTTTCTCCAATACACAATGAGGGTTTTAGTGGGTATACACATAGTAAAATACATGATGACGTTTATAGAGGATATACTCATAGTAAAATACTGTATATCTAAGAAAGAATAGAAGATATAGGAATAGAATATATCAATGAAAGAATAGAAGAAGAGACATAGGAATAGAAGAAAGGTATAGGAGATATAGGAGAGCAATAGGACAGGGGACGGAAGGCACTCTGGTGCATTTATGCATGCCCCTTACTGACCTCTTAGGAATCTGGAAAGGTCAGCCTAATTATCATCAAGAGTTTACAGCCATCAGGAAGCTCAAACTGCTCAAGGAGCTGCTGATACAGTTCTACTGAGAAATCATTGACTCTGTCATCTGCACCTCTATAAACCTCTAGTTTGGTTCTGCAACCCAACAAGGTCTAAAGGTAAAGTGTTGGGGGTTTGGGGATGACACTATGAAGTCCGGTAATGAGTTCCATGCTTCGACAACTCGGTTACTGAAGTTGTATGTTTTACAGTCAAGTTTGGAGCAGTTAATATTAAATTTAAATCTGTTGTGTGCTCTTGTGTTGTTGCGATTAAAGCTGAAGTAGTCACCGACAGGCAGGACGTTGCAGCATATGATCTTGTGGGCAATACTTAGATCGTGTTTAAGGCGTCTTAGTTCTAGGCTTTCTAGGCCCAGGATTGAAAGTCTAGTCTCGTAGGGTATTCTATTTCGAGTGGAGGAGTGAAGGGCTCTTCTGGTGAAGTATCTTTGGACATTTTCAAGGGTGTTAATGTCTGAGATGCGATATGGATTCCAAACGGATGAGCTGTATTCAAGGATGCTTCCTGCACATGTGCAAAAGCCAGATCTCACTCCGACGCACCTGTCCACAGCTATGTGCACAGCTCCATTTCCACTATTGGTGCGCCATTCCCTCGCATCCAGATAGGAACCCAATACTGGTCATAGGTGTAAAGAAAATGCTCCTAAGCCACTGTAACTTCAAAAGGTCACTAAACAAATTGTCGTAAATTGAAAACTACCTGCAGATTATGAAAAAAAAAATCTAAGTGATCTGAGGAAATTTATCCTTAATTCTAGATGGGTGAATTTGGAGAAGAAATTCTACTCCAAACTCAGGATTGGTTGAAAGAGTGGGTAAGATTGGGTTTCCGTTTTAGCTTTCACGTAAAAACCATAGACTATATCTTTCGCCAGGGAAAAATGTGTTGTTTGAATGAGATTGTGTAGGAGTGCAGTGTTCAAACACTCCCCAAATTCATTTCATCATTTTTCTTTCCTGAAACATTCAAAATGTACATTCTTCTGGAGTCACATAGTAAGTAAAACAGTTGTGGCCAAAATATATACAGTGGTACCTCTACTTAAGAACGCCTCTACTTAAGAACTTTTTTCTACTTAAGAACCCGAGCCGGGAAAAATTTCCCAGGAAATTTGAGAGCAGCACGAAGGCCTGGCCAGTTTCCTGCCATTCCCCCTTTAATCCCGGCCATCTTGGGCTTTTCTGGGCTGCCAGAGAAGCCTTTCGGTGGGGCTTAAGGAGGCTTTGGCTGTCCAGAGCGAACAAAGCCTTTTCCTTTCTCTGCGCTCTTGGAAAGGGAATAAACCTCTGCCAGCACCCAGAGAAAAAAACCCACTCCCTTTACTGTGGGCAGCGACTGTCCTCCTCCTCTTCTTCCTCCTTCTCTTCTTCCTCCTCCTCTTCTCACCCAAATTCCGAGCTTTTATTTCTTTCCTAATGGGTTTGCACGCATTATTTGGTTTTACATTGATTCCTATGGAAAAAATTGCTCCTACTTACAAACTTTTCTACTTAAGAACCTGGTCACAGAACGAATTAAGTTCTTAAGTAGAGGTACCACTGTATATATGTTTTTACATGCAAACTAAAACGGAAACTCAATCTTATCCACTCTTTCAACCAATCCTGAGTTTGGAGCAGTCTTTCAAACTTTCTTCTCACTCCACCTACTGCTATTTATACAGAACTGCATGAAAGGGGAAAGTCTGTTGTGTGACCAACTTTTTTCCCTGTTTTTTTTTTCCTGAGTGGGAAGGCAAAGTCTGTTACTCTGTATGCAGTGTGTAAAATAATCTCTAGATGCATAAAAGTTCTCCTAAAATGTAGAAGATACACAGAAGGAGAGAGAGAGAGAGAGAGAAAGAGACCTCTTCAAATATTATTCAATAGACACTTTGAAAATAGGCTCTTAGAGGCAAGTACTATAAACATTACACAAGGGAGAAATAGCCATTGTTGCTCGAGGTTGTGGGAAGTCAGCCAGGCAAAATTTCTGCAGGAGATTTTGTAGCTAAGCTAACCGATAGGGAGATGACTTTAATTCCCATTCGCTTGCATGTCTGATATTTGAACAACTAATAAAGTATGATGTCATATCACCCCATCTGCTTCTACAAATTTCTCTAAGGAGCTTCTAGAAGGCATGTCTACACACTTCTATTTTTAGCAATCAGTTTTGTGTAGTTCAAAAAACAAATATGTAAGGAGAGGAAGAAATTGAGTACAGAAAGAATTAACTCAGATATTCGAACTGATTCGGAAGCATGCAATTGAGTTACAGTGGTTCTCAATCTTTCTAATGCCGCAACCCCTTAATACAGTTTCTTCAACACTCCGTGGCTTGCATTGGCTGCCGATCAGTTTCCGGTCACAATTCAAAGTGTTGGTCATGACCTTTAAAGCCCTACATGGCAATGGACCAGATTACCTCCGGAACCGCCTGCTACCGCACGAATCCCAGCGACCGATAAGGTCCCACAGACTTGGCCTTCTCCGGGTCCCGTCGACTAAACAATGTCGTTTGGCGGGCCCCAGGGGAAAAGCCTTCTCTGTGGCGGCCCCGGCCCTCTGGAACCAACTCCCCCCGGAGATTAGAACTGCCCCCACCCTCCCTGTCTTTCGTAAACTACTCAAGACTCATTTATACTGCCAGGCATGGGGGAGTTGAGATAGCTCTTCCCCCTAGGCCATTACAAGTTATGCATGGTATGTTTGTGTGTATGTTTGGTTTTATAATAGGGGGTTTTAGTTGTTTTTTATTATTGGATTGTACATGTGGTGTTTACTATTATTGTTAGCCACCCCGAGTCTGCGGAGAGGGGCGGCATACAAATCCAATAAATTATTATTATTAATTATTATTATTCCTCATGTTGTGGTGACCCCAACCATAAGTCTAGCGCCAATTCTCCCAACAGAGCTTTCAGATGATTGGCAGGAAGGTTAGAGGGACACCCCCACTGTAAACGCTTGATTGGTCGGATTGTAAAAATATGTTCCAAGGCGCCAGAATAGAAGCTTTAGTTCCTAACACCATGGGAAATTTGTCTTTTCTCATGGTCTTAGGCGACCCTTGTAAAATTGTTGTTTGAACCCCTCAAAGAGGTCCTGACTCCCAGGTTGAGAACCAATTTTATTTGGACAACCCCATTCAATTTAGAAATTCAGTTGGACCTCTTTTCAAGTGAATGGGCAAATCCAAATTTATATGGTACAGGTAGTCCTCAACTTACAACAGTTCAATTAGTGACTGAAGTTACAATGGTACCGTGAAAAATTGTCCTATGATCACTTGCAGCATCCCCATGGTCATGTGATCAAAATTCCGATGCTTAGCAACTGACCAATAATTTTTGTGATTAAAAAAAATATAGCAATTTTTTCCCCAAGCAAAATCAATGGAGAAACCAGATTCATTTACCAATCACATTACTAACTTAACAACTGCAGTGATTCAGTTAAAAATTGGAAAGAAAGGTCATAAAATGGGACAATGTTCACTTAACAACTGTCTTACTCAGCAACAGAAATTTTGGGCTCGGTTTGATCATAAGTCAGAACTCTGTATACTAATTGAAATCATAAACATTTTGGTTCAAAGATGATAATGATGATGATGATGATAATAATAATTACTATTACTATTACTATTACTATTACTATTACTATTACTATTACTATTATTATTAGCTGGAGCACACTTCTGTCACACTACGATCTGATCTAAATGTAGTTCATAAAATCATCTACCCCAATGTCCTACCACTCAATAAATACTTTAGCGTCAACCGCAACAACACATGTGCACAAAATAGATTCAAATTCAATGTTAACTGCTCGAAACCTGACTGCAGAAAATACGACTTCAGCAACAGATGATCAATGCATGGAATGCACTACCTGACTCTTTGGTTTCTTCCCCAAAACTCAAAAACTTCAACCTTAGACTGTCTACAGTCAGCCTCACCGCATTCCTAAGAGGTCTGTAAGGGGTGTGCATAAGCGCACCATCATTGCTACCGTCCTTGCCCCACTGTCTTACTGTCCAAATTTACCTATCCCTATTTGCTTTTGTTTATGTTTATACCATACTTGGTATAAACATACACAATGTATGGTCAGTTTGTTGATTCAATGGATATGAGTGTACAGTGCTACCTCTACTTAACCCTGGTATTCTCCTCGGGTCTAAAAGGTCCCAAAATGAAGTTTGAGACCCTGTAAAAAATTTTCCCTGCATATCTGAAACTTGAAATTCCATGACTTTTTCTCATTTGAGGGGTTCTTTCTAAGGGTGGTGGATTTTTTTTGTGGGGGGGGGGGTGTATAGTTTTTGCTGGGCAAAAAAAGTTACCAATGTTACCCTCCGGGTCCTTTTAGACCCAGAGTATAATAAGGTTGGTTCTAGCTACTGAAAAGTTTGGTTCTAGCTACAGGGTTTGATGAGCAAAATAAACAAATAAGCATTATTTTTTCACTTCAATTTTCATTTCATTGTGTTCAGAAATGTTCAAAGTAGTATACTAGTGAAAAAAGTATTCAGAATGACCATTCCAGTAGCTAGAACCAACCCTTTTATACTCCGGGTCTAAAAGGACCCAGAGGGTAAAAAATGTATAGTAAATGGGAGGAGAATACCAGGGTTAAGAACTTAATTTGTTCCGTGACCAGGTTCTCAAGTAGAAACATTCTTAAGTAGAAGCAATTTTTCCCATAGGAATCAATGTAAAAGCAAATAATGCGTGAAAACCCATTAGGAAAGAAATAAAAGCTCAGAATTTGAGTGGGAGGAGGAGGAGGAGGAAGAAGAGGAGGAGGAAGGAAGAAGGTGAGGTGAGCACCCCCTTTTGCCTTTCCGTGCCCAGACACTCCGGGAGGCAACCTCACGCCAGGTGTATGGGAGGCCATGCGAGGGAGTCACCACAGTAAAGTCGTTTATTCCCTCTCCAAGAGCCCAGAGAAAGGAAATGCTCCATTTGCTCTGGGCTGCCAAAGCCTCCTTAAGCACCACCGAAAGGCTCCTCTGGCAGCCCAAAGCCCGAGATGGCCGGGATTAAAGGGAAAATAGTGGGAAACTGACTGGGCCTTCGTGCCGCTCTCAAATTTCCTGGAACATTTTTCCAGGCTCGGGTTCTTAAGTAGAAAATGGTTCCTAAGTAGAGGCAAAAAAATCTTGAGCACCCGGTTCTTATCTAGAAAAGTTCTTAAGTAGAGGCGTTCTTAAGTAGAGGTACCACTGTATTTTAATTGGTTTTCAGGTTTTTAGATTTTAACTTTAGTTAATTGGATTCGATGTACATTGTTGGGTTTTTTAATAAGTTGTAAGCTGTACCAAGTCTCCGGAGAGGGGTGACATATATATCCGATTAATAAAATAAATAAATACCTATTATCTTGTACATGTTTTGACAGATAAATAAATAAATAATACTGTGTTTACGTTCAGATGACATAGTTATAGAATTAATCTTTTTGGGGGATAGTATCTTGAATCATAGACAAAGCAGTTGGCTTCCTGTAACATAATGAGCTATAAATAGACTAACATGTCTAGATAAAGCAAGCATAGCCAGTTGCATCATACATCTTTAACTGACCATGTTCAACTTTAAGGCTCAGTGCCCTGATTACAATATGGGACATAATGAATATCCACAGTCATTTGAATATTCATTACCTTGCTAGGGCCATATATATTGCCATTAAATTTGGAGTGAAATTCTCAGAGGGTCCCAGAGAGGACAAAATGTAATATTTAATCAGAGAGAAGCTCAAAAACATTAAACATTTGAGGAATAATCGTTTTTCCATTTATTTGTATCACTTTTCAATTAATTTAAAAATAGAGGGTGAAAGAACAAAACACAAAGATAATAGTGATGGAGATACATAGAAATGTATTTGTATTTCAATAATTTGCTCACAGTCACTCATGCCCTCATCACCTCGAGGCTCGACTACTGTAATGCTCTCTACATGGGGCTACCTTTGAAAAGTGTTCGGAAACTTCAGATCGTGCAGAATGCACCTGCGAGAGCAATCATGGGCTTCCCTAAATATGGCCATGTTACAGCAACACTCTGCAGTCTGCATTGGTTACCGATCAGTTTCCGGTCACAATTCAAAGTGTTGGTTATGACCTATAAAGCCCTTCATGGCACCGGACTAGATTATCTCTGGGACCGCCTTCTGCTGCACGAATCCCAGCGACCAGTTAGGTCCCACAGAGCGGGCCTTCTCTGGGTCCTGTCAACTAAGCAATGCCGTTTGGTGGGACCCAGGGGAAGAGCCTTCTCTGTGGCGGCCCCAGCCCTCTGGAACCAACTCCCCCCAGAGATTAGAATAGCCCCCACCCTTCTTGCCTTTTGTAAGCCCCTTAAAACCCACCTCTGCCGTCAGGCATGGGGGAACTGAGATATTCTTTCCCCCTAGGCTTCTACAATTTATGTATGGTATGTTTGTATGTATGATTGGTTTTAAAATAAGGTTTTTAGCTGTTTTAGTATTGGATTGTCGCATGTTGTTTTTACCACTGTTGTTAGCCGCCCCGAGTCTACGGAGAGGGGCGGCATACAAATCCAATAAATAAATAAATAAATAAATAAACAAACAAACAAACAAATAAATAAATAACTGCATTAGACAAGTACCCATAGAAATGCGGGGTGGAGAATCCTGGGAATTGTAGTCCACAAGTCTTAAAATTGGCAGGTCGGAAGACCTCTGGTTTATGATTATAGTGGTATAATGTTACCATTTGCTTGTTGCATATTTCTTCTTTTTGATCATTTATATCTCTAACAAGTGAGAAGTAACAGTTTAAATGTTTTTAATACTTTTATATTTATGCTTTTATTTATTTATTTATTTATTCATTCATTCATTCATTCATTCATTCATTCATTCATTCATTCATTCATTTATTCATTTGTCCAATACACAAATACATAGGAAGGAAAATAGACATGTGGTAATATATATAAGGGTAAAAGTAAACTTAGAGGAGAGGAATATATGAAAGGAAGAGAATATAAATGATAGGTGAAAGAAAGGAAAGACATTTGGACAGGGGATGAAAGGCACACCAGTGCACTTATGTACGCCCCTTACTGGCCTCTTAGGAATCTGTAGAGGTCAATCGTGGAGAGTCTAAAGGAGAAATGTTGGGGGTTAGGGGTTGACACAATTGAGTCCGGTAATGAGTTCCACGCTTCGATAACTCGATTGTTGAAATCATATTTTTTACAGTCAAGTTTGGAGCGGCTCGTATTAAGTTTGAATCTGTTGCATGCTCTTGTGTTGTTGCGGTTGAAGCTGAAGTAGTCATTGACCGGTAGGACGTTGCAGTATATGATCTTGTGGACAATACTCAAATCGTGTTTTAGGCGCCGTAGTTCTAGGCTTTCTAGGCCCAGGATTGTTAATCTATTTTCGTAGGATATTCTGTTTCGAGTGGAGGAGTGAAGGGCTCGTCTGGTGAAATATCTTTGGACGTTTTCAAGGGTGTTGATGTCTGAGATCAGCTGATCACTGACTACCAGCAGTTTGGCAGATCGAATCTCAGTAGGCTGAAGGTTGACTCAGCCTTCCATCCTTCCAAGGTCGGTAAACTGGAGACCCAGATTGTTGGGGGCAATATGCTGACTCTCTCTAAATCTCTTACAGAGGGCTGTAAAGCACTGTGAAGCAGTATATAAATCTAAATGCTATCACTATTGTCCTCTGTCCCCATCATTTAAAGAAATTTTTTGAAGAGCATTAAAGATATTTTGAAAAAGGCGAACGACCCAAAATACCAAGTATTTCAGCAAAAGGACGTGAATCGAGCACCGAAAGCAATTGCGATTTAGTAGCTGCACTGGTTACAGAATGGGCAGCATATTGTAGGCACTGTGTTAGAGGTATGTTATGAATAACAAAAGCACTGGAGCATTTACATATTTGTTTTCAGCATTGTTGGCAGTTGGATTTCACTGCTCCGTGCCTCTCTGCCAGAATCGCTAAACAGCTCTACATATGGCTTCTGAAGTACCATATGCCCTCAAAAATGTTAGCTGATGCCTAATGTGGCTGCTGGGCCGGCAGTGGCCGCACCATCTTTATTTAGATTTGTGCTTGCCATTTCAAACAAAAGAGGAGGACTGAGAAGGCAGCCAGAGAGCCAAAGATATCGGTTGTGCGTTCAAGAGTGCTGGAGGCAGGGCAATTTTAGGAACCGGGAGCTGCGACGGGGCAAAACCCTTCGGAATTCTGCTGGAAGCCCAACGGGGTATTATAGGTGCTCATTGTGGTCCCTTGATTGATATTAGAAACATAGGAGATTGATAGCAGAAAAAGACCTCATGGTCTATCTAGTCTGCTCTTATACTATTTCCTGTATTTTATCTTTATCCATCCGTCAATCAAGATTGATTGATTGATTGATTAGATTTGTATGCTGCCCCTCTCCGAGGACTTGAGGCAGCTCACAACATATCAAAACAATATTTCATTTCATTTTCATTTATTCATTTGTCCAATACACAAATACATAGGAAGAAAAATAGACATGTGATAATATAAAAGAGGGTGAAAGTGAACATAGAGGAGAGGATATATGAAAGGAAGAGAATATATAAGATAGGTGAAAGAAAGGAAAGACAATTGGACAGGGGACGAAAGGCACTCCAGTGCACTTATGTACGCCCCTTACTGGTCTCTTAGGAACCTGGAGAGGTCAATCGTGGAGAGTCTAAGGGAGAAGTGTTGGGGGTTAGGGGTTGACACAATTGAGTCCGGTAATGAGTTCCACGCTTCCATAACTCAATTGTTGAAATCATATTTTTTACAGTCAAGTTTGGAGCGGTTCGTATTAAGTTTGAATCTGTTGCGTGCTCTTGTGTTATTGCGGTTGAAGCTGAAGTAGTCATTGACCGGTAGGACGTTGCAGCCTATGATCTTGTGGGCAATACTCAAATCGTGTTTTAGGCGCCGTAGTTCTAGGCTTTCTAGGCCTAGAACTACTCTTCTATTCTTTCACTGATGTCTTTTATTCCTATATCTTCTCTTGTATACTTTCTTTGAGTATATTACTAAGTGTATATCCTTTATAAACTTCATTGGTTATTGGACCAAAATAAATAAAAATAAGTAAATAAATCTCCCAGGGGTGGATGAGTGGCTAAGCAAGTCTGGGTAAGCGAAGATAATTTTTCAGCCCTCCAAATAAATTACCATTGCAATAACTGCTTCAAGCAATCTGAATATTTGCCTACTGTTGGAACATGCAGCGCGGTGGGTAGCTAGCTGGTCCCGCCAAAGTCCTTCTCCCACTTGGCTCGTTATTTTGAAAAGTTCCTTTTAATTAAATATTTAAAAATAGGAAACTGGACTGCCGCAAAGAAAAAGTCCCAGTCTTCTGCAACCTATTTATTCAGGAACGCTATATGAGAGAGGGGTGGGGGGAAAAAAACCAAGAGAAACACAGTATCTAAGCAATTTGCCTTCTGCTAAATGGATGTTTCCTTCCATCCTATTAAGGCTGCCATTTGGAGAACGTGCAAACATCTGCCGTGACAGCCATATTGTGTGAATACACACCGCACGCTCTCAAAATGTTAAAAGGAAAAACCCTGTTCTAAAATGGAGGGCTCTCTTGATCTGAAACATTGCACAAATACAACGCACACACCCTCAACATTTAGCAACCAATTGTAGCATGCCCCAGAGCAAATATGGAAATTAAAAGCCATATGGGCAGGCTGTTTTATTCTGCATATGTCTCATTTTGTCTCGTTTTGCAGAAGATGACTACTTCAGCTTCAACCGCGATAACACAAGAGCACGCAACAGAGTCAAACTTAATACAAACCGCTCCAAACTTGTAAATGCTCCAGTGCTTTTGTTATTCATAACATACCTCTAACACAGTGCCTACAATATGCTGCCCATTCTGTAACCAGTGCAGCTACTAAACTGCAATTGCTTTCGGTGCTCGATTCATGTCCTTTTGCTGAAATACTTGGTATTTTGGGTCGTTCGCCTTTTTCAAAATATCTTTAATGCTCTTCAAAAAAAATTTTTAATGATGGGGACAGAGGACAATAGCCTAGAACTACGGCGCCTAAAACACGATTTGAGTATTGCCCACAAGATCATATGCTGCAACGTCCTACCGGTCAATGACTACTTCAGC
Organism: Erythrolamprus reginae; assembly: GCF_031021105.1. Taxonomy (NCBI): domain Eukaryota; kingdom Metazoa; phylum Chordata; class Lepidosauria; order Squamata; family Dipsadidae; genus Erythrolamprus; species Erythrolamprus reginae. The sequence continues at coordinate 8,859,314 of NC_091956.1, forward strand.
TTCAACCGCAATAACACAAGAGCATGCAACAGATTCAAACTTAATACGAACCGCTCCAAACTTGACTGTAAAAAATATGATTTTAACAATCGAATTATCGAAGCGTTGAACTCATTACCGGACTCAATTGTGTCAACCCCTAACCCCCAACACTTCTCCCTTAGACTCTCCACGATTGACCTCTCCAGGTTCCTAAGAGGCCAGTAAGGGGCGTACATAAGTGCACTGGTGTGCCTTTCGCCCCCTGTCCAATTGTCTTTCCTTTCTTTCACCTATCTTATATATTCTCTTCCTTTCATATATCCTCTCCTCTAAGTTCACTTTCACCCTCTTTTATATTATCACATGTCTATTTTCCTTCCTATGTATTTGTGTATTGGACAAATGAATAAATAAATAAATAAATAAATAAAAAATTTTAAAAGATAGTCCTTTCTTAGAAGCAGTAGCGGATTCCTACCAGTACATTCGATGCCATTGCACTGGTAGCTATGCGCCCAGCATGCATCCGAGTGAGATTTTGCTTCTGCGCATATACAGGAAGCAAATTCTCATGAGAGGACACGCGGGTGTGTGAGAGATTTTGGTGATCTTTTGATTCTGCGCATGAAGAAGCGCATCTTGACCACTTGAAGATGCACAGACTTCAATTCCCATAATTCCCCAGCCAGCAAAGCTCATAATATGCTTAGGCAAAGATGTATAGAATGTTAAGATATTCATGAACTGGGAGGGACAATGGTATCAAGGTCAGTCAATGAATAGGCATAGCAACTCAGTCAGTCAATAGGAGCTAACTATTTCTGGGTCTGTGCAGAGAATCGAAACTGAATACTCAAGCTTAAAGCCAGGTATGGCTCCAGTCTCCACCCTGTATTCTTCCACTCTGCTGAAATGAAACTAATATAAAGAAGTGATTGAAACCAGCTGAATCAGTCATCTGTGTGTGCTTCTGGTTTTGAATTTTGCCACAAACTTTAATATAGAAGGGAATTTTGATTCACTAGAGAGATCTTGAGGGGGAAACATTACCAAATTTATTATTTATTTATTAGATTTGTATGCCGCCCCTCTCCGCAGACTCGGGGCGGCTAACAACAATAAAAAGACAATGTAAACAAATCTAATATTAAAAATAATCTAAAAAACCCCAATTTAAAGAACCAATCATACATACAAACATACCATGTATAAAATCTATAAGCCTAGGGGGAAGTGAAAATTTCAGTTCCCCCATGGCTGACGACAGAGGTGGGTTTTGAGGAGCTTGCAAAAGGCAAGGAGGGTGGGGGCAACTCTGATATCTGGGGGGGAGTTGGTTCCAAATCCAACATCAAAATACCTAGATAGTTTTTCCATCCTGCTAGGTTGAGATCAGAATGAAACAGAATAAGATCTTAGTGTTTCTCAACCTTGGCAGCTTTAAGATGCGTGAACTTCAACTCCCAGAAGTCCCCAACCAACATAGCAAAGCTGGCCGAGGAATTATGGGAGTTGAAATCCACGTGGCTTTAATTGGCCAAGGTTGAGAAACACTGGCTTGCAATATTTGTGTGTGTCTCTGTATATATTTAATAGGAAGATACCACCTTCCTCTTAAATTATTATTATTATTATTATTATTATTATTATTATTATTATTATTATTATTATTTCAGTACAACACAGCAAACGAAATCACTATGCTGGATTTTGTATTTCATCACCAGTCGGGCGCTTCCCAAGCACCTAGGACTTTGTGATGTAGCGGCGAATTATGTTTGCCGATCCCAGTAAAGCGGCCTTTTGCAATTGACAGATGGAGATTTTGTCAGTTCCAATGGTTTTCAAATGTCCGCTGAGATCCTTTGGCACTGCACCCAGCGTGCCAAGTACCACTAGGTCCACTTTCATTGGCTTATGCCAGAGTTGTTGCAGCTCGATTTTTAGATCTTCGTATTTCACTAATTTCTCTAGCTGCTTCTCCTCAATTCTGCTGTCTCCTGGGATTGCGATCAATTATTATTATTATTATTATTATTATTATTATTATTATTATTATTATTTATTAGATTTGTATGCCGCCCTTCTCCGTAGACTCCATAAATGCACTCCATAAACTGATTTGATATATATATATATTTCATCTCCATGCTCTCCCCAGGCATCCCGAATCATCCAGTAAGCGGTAATCAAAACAGATAGAAAATACAAATATGTCTCTTTGCTATATCGGCCTCTTAATCCTAAAAGTAATTCTGAAAATGCAGCATTATACAAGGCCCCCATTAATCCTTTACAAATAAATGCGTTTTTCTGACCTGCTGCGTTCATGTTAACGGGTCTTTTAAGTCTGATTGTCCAGTGATCTGGGGAATGTCCGTACGCAAAAATAAGGAGATGGAAAAACCACGCAAGGAAAGAGCCATTAACATAATCTGATGTCTGTTCTCTGCCCCCCCCTACAATTAATCCTGTATAATTACACAGGGGCGATATTAAGTGTATTGGATCCCTTTGTTTGTTTGTTTTCAATAACAGAGAAGCCAAATTATCATCCTTTTTTTTAACTGTCTCTGGAGAGAAACCATGTTCAGTGCATGGATTTTGAGTAATGATGGGAAGCACATCGGTGCGCCCTCTTTGGCCATTGCGAGCACATGGGCTCCCGGTAGGCGTGGACACACCTATCGTCACAATATTTTGCTTCTGCGCATGTGCAGGAAGTGAGATCTTGTGCGAGTGAGATTTTACCGATTTTTGCCGATATTTTTGCCTCTGTGCATGTGTAGAAGCAAAAAACTGGCAAAAATCACTGAAATCTCACTCGCGCGAGCATCTTCGCACAAGATTTTGCATGCGGCAAAGTGAAATGTTTGGGTGGTATGGGTGATGCAATAGCAGTGCTCCAATATTTGAGGGGATGCCACAGAGAGTCAAGCTCTTTTCCAAAGCACCTGAAGGATAGACAAGGAACGATGGAGAGATTCAACCTAGAAATAAGGAGAAATTTTAATGACAGTAACGAATGGAACAACCAATGGAACAGAAGTCGTCTTCAGAAGTTGTGGGGGAGCTTCATCACTTTCAAGATGGATGGGTGTCAACAGACTCAAACTCAAACCTGATAAGACTGGCTGTGGGATTTGCCTCCCAAGGACAATTCCATCTGTCCGTCCATCACCCTGGGGGGGGGGAATTATTGACCCCCTCGGAGAGGGCCCGCAACTTGGGCGTCCTCCTCGATCCACAGCTCACATTAGAGAAACACCTTTCAACTGTGGTGAGGAGGGCGTTAGAGAACATCTTTCAACTGTGATGCTGTAGGGGAATCCCAGCAGGGGAATCCAGCAGCGCAAAAACAGGTGTTTCGCTGGCAAAGGAAGTCCGGAGGTGGGGTTTCCCAGCGAGGGGAGCCTCAGTGAAATCGCAGCATTGCAAAAACACAGAGGTCCGGAGGTGGGGTTTCGAGGACTTCGGTGTTTTTGCGATGCTGCGATTTCACTGATGCTCTCTTCACTGGAAACCCCACCTCCAGACTTCCGTTGCCAGCGAAGCGCTCGTTTTTGTGATGCTGGGATTCCCCTGCTGGGATTCCCCTGCAGCATCGCAAAAACACAGAAGTCTGGAGGTGGGGTTTCCCATGTAGGGGAGCCTCACTGGAATCCCAGCAGCGCAAAACCAGGCGCTTCGGCTGGCAAAAGGGGTGAATTTTGGGCTTGCACGCATTAATCGCTTTTCCATTGATTCCTATGGGAAACATTGTTTCATCTTACAAACTTTTCACCTTAAGAACCTCATCCCGGAACCAATTAAGTTTGTAAGACAAGGTATCACTGTATTTGTATGCCGCCCTTCTCTGAAAACTCGGATAAACTCTGGATATTTGACATGTTACATTGAGTGATGTTTCTCTCTCAAGCTTCCTAGCAAGCCAAAATTTCATGCAATGCATTTTTGCCCAAGACTATTATTTGTAGTCATTTATGAAGTCAATATTCTGCATCTCGAGCGAAAACTAATAACTTATCAGCATTCACAAATATGTTTACAACCCCGGGCAAAATTAATTGAAGATCTTTTTTTTTAAAGAAATGTATGAGAAAACAAAATTACCAGATTTGTTTGCACACTTCAACATATTTTTACAGTGTTTTTATTTTAAACCACAACATTTTATTGATCAGCTCATTAAAAGTTGGCTTGGAATCCCTCTGTTTTTACCCATGCTCGTAGTTAAACTGCTTGAGTTAGGGGTCTGCCCCCTATTTTGCCCATTAGATGTCTCCTCTTTAACATCACTACGGCAGCCAGCAAAACGATGGATATAGTGACCAGGTTCTTAAGTAGAAAAGTTTGTAAGAAGAAGCAATTTTTCCCATAGGAATCAATGTAAAAGCAAATAATGTGTGCGATTGGGGAAACCACGGGGAGGGTGGAGGCCCTGTTTCCACCCAAGAGATTCCTAGAGAGGCCCCACAGAGGCTTCTCCCTGCCTTTTCTGGCCCTGTTTCCTCCCAGAAGATTCCTAGAGAGGCCCCACGGAGACTTCTCCCTGCCTTTTCTGGCCCTGTTTCCTCCCAGGAAATTCCTAGAGAGGCCCCACGGAGGCTTCTCCCTGCCTTTTCTGGCCCTGTTTCCTCACAGGAGATTCCTAGAGAGGCCCCACGGAGACTTCTCCCTGCCTTTTCTGGCCCTGTTTCCTCCCAGGAGATTCCTAGAGAGGCCCCACGGAGGCTTCTCCCTGCCCTTCCCAATTACAGTTTTGGAGGCTCGGGTTTGTAAGTAGAAAATGGTTCTTGAGAAGAGACAAAAAAATCTTGAACACCCGGTCCTTATCTAGAAAAGTTCGTAAGTAGAGGCGTTCTTAGGTAGAGGTACTACTGTATATCAAGTCTTAAAACACTCCACAATTTACACATTTACCAACCTACCTGTTGGCATTATTGCTACAGTTTTTTTAATTTATTTAATTTTATCAGCCTACTAGGTTTACATTGATATGTTATATATTGTTACCTATATCTTAATCTTTCTTAATCTTTATTAATTCATTCTTATTTATTTTTATTTATTTATTTATTTATTTATTTATTTATTTATTTATTTATTTATTTATTTTGTCCAATACATAATACACATTGAAGAGAAAGATATGTAATAATATAAGTAAAGAAAAGAATAGAAGAAAAGATATAAAAGTATAGGTGAACATATTTGAAAGGAAGAAAAGATAAATGAGATAAGCAGAGACAATTGGACAGGGGACAGAAGGCACACTGGTGCACATATGCACGCCCCTCACTGACCTCTAAGGAACCTGGAGAGGCCAATCGTGGATAGTCTAAGGGAAAAATGTTGGGGGGTAGGGGTTGACACTACTGAGTCAGGTAATGAGTTCCACACTTCGACAACTCGGTTGTTGAAGTCATATTTTTTACAGTCAAGTTTGGAGCGGTTAATATTAAGTTTGAATCTGTTGCGTGCTCTTGTGTTGTTGCGGTTGAAGCTGAAGTAGTCATTGACAGGTAGAACATTGCAGCATATGATCTTGTGGGCAATACTTAGATCGTGTTTCAGGCGACGTAGTTCTAAGCTTTCTAGACCTAGGATTGATAGTCTGCTTTCGTAGGGTATTTCGTAAGGTATTCTGTTTCTGTTTCATAGGGCATTCTCCTTTTCAATTTCCCTTTTTTCTTTTTTTCAAACACCTCTTTGGAAGGTCTGCAAATCCTCCATTGCAAAAATTGTGTTTGTGTTTGGGAGAGAGAGAATATGGAAGAAGAAGAAGCCCACTTCAGGCTGGACAATGAAGACTTACCCTTCTTTTTTTAAAAAAAAATAAAATTAATAAATTATGATCCGTGCCTTGAATGGACCTCGTACGGCGAAGACCCCGGTGTGAAACACTTTGCCACTATCCTCTGTTTGACTTCAGCGGCTTTGTCTCCAGATTGAAAACCAATTAAAGTTTTCTATAAATCTGTTAGGCCCGGCTTTCACAGCCGGGGACTTGGGTTGCCCGCTTAGGGTGCCCTTTGGATGCCTGGGTCTCTTTTTGTATCCTGCCTGACAATTGTTGTATCGATATAATGGTTCCCTTTCTCTTCCCCAGTCTCTATAGATACAGATTCGCAAGGGGGGGGAGAATATCTAAAGGATTTCCACTGCTATTCATTGGTGGGGAGGGGTTTTCCCCCCACCGGCCCATTCCTGGCTGGAACAGTGGGGTCCTTTCTCTGTGGACTCCTTTGCCCCTCCTTTATGGGAGTCACTGTTACAGGGTTGCGGGGAGAGAAACAGATGGCTACTGATTGGGTGAGCTTTGTGGCTTTTAAGGCTGAATACTTTATGGAAAAGGACTTTATCATGCTTCGTCGGGCAGAAGAACAAGGAGGCGAGATTTACGACTGGAGAAGATAAATCTTGCCCCCAACATCTCTCCTTTCCTCTTACTCTGAGTTTTGAGTTTCCTTCGAGGGTCTCCTGCTCTTTTCGCCTCTTCTTTTCACTTGCTCCTTATTTCCCCTCAGAAATCTCTCTTTTGCACAGGAAGCCAAAGAACCAAGGTTTAAAACATGAGCCAGTGGTGTGACAAAATTAGTGGACCCGGGGAATGCTGTCGATGTGGTTTACTTGGACTTCAGTAAGGCTTTTGACAAAGTAGACCATAACCTAAAACTAAATAAAGTATAAAAATGTGGGATGGACAGCAACATATAGGAGAGCAATAGGACAGGGGATGGAAGGCACCCTACTGCACTTATGCACACCCCTTACTGACCTTTTAGGAACCTGATGACGTGGACAAGGCCATTGGATCTGTGAGTTCCACCACCTGCTTACTGGATCCGTGTCCCTCCTGGTTGGTCTCGGCCAGCAGGGAGGTGACACGGAGCTGGGTCCAGGAGATTACCAACGCTTCCTTGGGGAGGGGAGTTTTTCCAACTCTCTATAAAGAAGCGCTTGTGCGCCCCCTCCTCAAGAAGCCCTCCCTCGACCCAGCCATACTTAATAACTATCGCCCAGTCTCCAACCTTCCCTTTATGGGGAAGGTTGTTGAGAAGGTGGTGGCGCTCCAGCTCCAATGGTCCTTGGAAGAAGCCGATTATCTAGGTCCCCAGCAGTCGGGTTTCAGACCCGGTTACAGCAAGGAAACTGCTTTGGTCGCGTTGATGGATGATCTCTGGCGGGCCAGGGACAGGGGTTTATCCTCTGTCCTGGTGCTCCTTGACCTCTCAGCGGCTTTCGATACCATCGACCATGGTATCCTTCTGCACCGGCTGGAGGGGTTGGGGGTGGGAGGCACTGTTCTTCAGTGGTTCTCCTCCTACCTCTCTGGCCGGTCGCAGTCGGTGTTAGTGGGGGGTCAGAGGCCATACTTGGAATCCCACATTCAGATTTGATCGCCACAATGCAAAAAGAATGTTGAGACTCTAGAAAGAATGCAGAGAAAAGCAACAAAGACGATTAGGGGACTGGAGGCTAAAACATATGAAGAATGTTGCAAGAACTGGGCGTGGCTAGTTCAATGAAAAGAAGGACCAGGGGAGACACGATAGCAGTTTTCCCAATATCTCAGGGGTTGCCACTAGTGATGGGCGAACCCAACGGTGTTCAGGTTCAGCAAGTCACGTATACTGGCAGGTTGCTAAGGACGCCAAGGTGATCACTTGTCTGAGAGAGACCGTCGGACTCTAAAACGAATTGTTAGAGTGGATTGCAAGACCGCAGCTCCTAAAATCACTGCAGAGCTCCATAGACATGTACAGAACCCAGTTTCCACAAAAACTGTTCGAAGGGAGCTTCACAAATCTGGATTCCACGGAAGAGCTGCAAGGTGTTTCCATTTTTTTGTCCACCCCTGTACATCTTTTGTATATTTACAATGGGTCAGTTTTGGTTGGTCAGCCAAAAGTCATGAATTTTGTAAGTCATTTGTCTCCAGATGTCCAAGAACCTCAACACCTAGCATGTCTTTGTTGACTTGGGTGACGACCAACTTTGGATGGTCAACGAACTGCTTTAAGTCAAGGACTACATTTATCACCCAAGAATCTGCTACTAGGATCAAAGAGATACTAAAATGTCTAGATTCTAAGAATCTGAAACGATTCTTGGATGTTTTTTTGTTTTTTAATTATTATTATGCAGTACAGTATTGATGGTCTTTGACTGTAATAAAGGTCTATTTATTTATATCACTATATGTTCTGTCGGGCTCTCTGGTAGACTCCTCCCGAAAATTTACAGGTACAAATTTCAGACACACACACGCTTGAAAATTCAAAACAACGTTCTTTATAATGAAAATTCACTTAAACTGAGCTCTCTTTTTGTATAGCAAAGAGCACTGGTCTCCAAACAAACTGGTAATTTGTACAAGTCCCTTATCAGTTCTGTGATACTTAGCTTGCAGCTGTGAGGCAATCCACAGTCCTTCTTCTTTCACAAAGTGAAACACACTTTGCTCTGGTTTAGTTTCAAAGCGGGGAAAAATCAGCACACAAAAGGTCAAAGTCAGCAAAGTAGGCACGAAACACAACGATCAGATAATCCTCCACAATGGCCAAACCCACAGGCTGCTCTTTATAGCAGCCTCACTAATGACCACAGACCCACCCAACCACAGGTGGCCTCATTTTCTTTGATAATAATCTCTCCGTTGTTGTTGCCTATGCATCGCTCTCCGCATGCGTGGCTGTATCATTAACTCTTGTTCCGAATCCAAGGATGAGCTAGATAATTTATCTCCTCCTGAGCTGTCTGCCACAGTCTCCTCCTCCCTGTCACTCATGTCTTCTTGGTCAGAGGAGCCTTCACCAGCAGATTCCACCGGGGGCAAAACAGGCCTGCAGCATGTGGATGTCTCCCCCACATCCACAGTTCCTGGGGCAGGAGCTGGGCCAGAGCTAACCACAACACTATATAAAGTGTATGTGCGCACAGCTCTTCTAAAATTATACACATTCAACCTCATTTACTGCAATAGGAAAAACATACCCAGAGCCCAGAAGGGGGAAAAAGGAGAGAACAAATCAAAATTTTACTACCAGTACTGTGTACTTGACCAAAATTTTGCTACCGGTACTGCGTACCTGACCATACCCATAGAAGCCCACCATTTCAGGTCACCGTCGTTTGCTTTTGTGATGGCCCCAGCTTGTTCGGGTTTTCCTCTTTTTTAAAAATAGATAAAGAAGCATGATTGGCAGCTGCGACCAAACTGGAAGGCCACCCGTTCTCCATCAATTATTCAATCACCAAATAGACCCCACCTCTCCTTCGATATTGCAACCAGAGTTTTACAACTGCAGATCCCCCACCGATGGCCCTGTAAGAAATGGTGGGGTTGCGCCTATATTCGTTCCCATTTGTTTCCCATTGTCGAGCGCACGGACTGAAATGCTTGCCATTTAAATATATAATGAGACACGGAGAGACATATGCTTTGGTGGCTGTCTAACGGTTTCCTTTTTCCCTCTCTCTCCACCTCTCTCTTTGACTTTTTTTCCCCCCTACATGTCTCTTCTTTTTGTTAGAGGCAAGACAAATTAAGCTGGCCCGGATCTGCCCGCCTACTGCTGGGGAATAATGGCAGAATTCTCCTTCCCTGGCCCCAAAGACAAAGCGAGAAATGCCCCTGCCTTTAGAGTGGGGCCTTTGCAGTGGTGGGTTCCAGTGAAGGCCTGTTGTTGTTGATGTCGTTGTTGTCGTTGTTTATTTTATTTATTTATTTATTGGATTTGTATGCCGCCCCTCTCCGTAGACTCGGGGCGGCTAACAACAATGATAAAAACAGCATGTAACAATCCAATAATAAAACAACTAAAAACCCTTATTATAAAACCAAACATACATGCAAACATACCTTGCATAAATTGTAAAGGCCTAGGGGGAAGGAATATCTTAACTCCCCCATGCCTGGAGAGGGGCGGCATACAAATCTAAATAATATAATAAATAATAAATAATAAATAAATAAGTGAGTCTTCTTGTTCTTGTTCTTGTTCTTATTATTATTATTATTATTACTACTACTACGACTACTATTACTATTATTATTACTATTATTGGTGTCAATACAATACAGGAAATGAGATTACTATGCTGAATTTCGTATTTCATCATCAGTTGTTGTTGTTGTTATTATTATTATATTTATTTGTTTGTTTATCTATCTATCTATCTATCTATCTATCTATCTATCTATCTATCTATCTATCTATCTACCTACCTACCTACCTACCTACCTACTTACTTACTTACTTACTTACTTACTTATTTATTTATTAGATTTGTATGCCCCCCCTCTCTTAAGACTCAGAGCGGCTCACAACAAGAACACAAAATACAAATCCAATGATTAAAAAAGCAGAACAGTTAAAACAAGCCCTAAACAAATCATACATAAAACGGAGTGGCCGAGGGGAATCAATTTCCCCATGCCTGGCGGCAAAGGTGGGTTTTTAGGAGTTTGCGAAAGGCAAGGAGGGTGGGGGCGGTCCTGATCTCCAGGGGGGAGTTAATTCCAGAGGGTCGGAGCCACCACAGAGAAGGCTCTTCCCCTGGGTCCTGCCAGATGGCATTGTTTTGTTGACGGGACCTGGAGAAGGCCAACTCTGTGGGACCTAATCGGTCGCTGGGATTATTATTATTGTTGTTGTTGTTATTATTATTATTATTATTATTATTATTATTATTATTACTATTACTTAAATTTGTATGCCGCCCTTCTCTGAAGACTTGGGGCAGAACGGTAAAACCGGTAGCAATTTTTGGGATGTGTGTGCAGCTGTGCGCCCCTGACACACGCACACACACATACACACACACAAACGTGCCCTTGCATGAGATTTGCTTCTGTGCACGCGAAGAAAGCGAAATCTTGTGTGAAGACACTCGCGCGAGCGAGAATTTGGTGATTTCTGGTGATTTTAGTTTTCCACACATGCACAGAAACAAAAATATTGGCGAAAATTGCCGAAATCACGCTCTAGCGAGCATCTTCACACAAGATTTCGCTTTCTGCGCATGCACATAAGCGAAATCTCAATACTGATGGACATGCCCACGCCCGCAACGGCAGGGTGCATTGGTAGCGCTGAAGTGGCAGGCCTTCCGTGGTCGGTTCCTATCATGCGGTAGGCAACTCTGCACCGGTAGCGGACACCCGATTGTGCAATATTCACGCAACCGTTTCAGTCAGTGCGCTCGACAATGGGAAACAAATGGGGAATTTAATGGGAACCATTTTTTTTTCTTGATTTATTTTTGGCCTTTTTGCTTTCTGCGCCTGGGACATGAATCTGGGGCTTTGCTCTGGCCATAAATTGAGGACTACTTGTATTAACCATATGATGAAACTGGAAAAGGTGCAGAACAGGACCGACACAGACGTCAGAGGAGAATCAGAACTGCAGAAAAAGCAATTGCTGCCAATCTGCCTTCCATTGAGGACCTGTATACTGCACGAGTCAAAAAGAGGGCGGGGAAAATATTTACTGACCCCTCACATCCTGGACACAAACTGTTTCAACTCCTACCCTCAAACCGTCGCTACAGAGCACTGCACACCAAGACAACTGGACACAAGAACAGTTTTTTCCCAAACGCCATCACTCTACTAAACAAATAATTCCTTCGACACTGTCAGACTTTCTACTAAATCTGCACTTCTATTCTACTAGTTTTTCTCATCATTCCTTTCACCAATTTCCTCCCATGTTGACTGTATGACTGTAACTTGTTGCTTATATCCTAAGATTTTTATTAACATTGCTTCTTCATTGCTTATTTGACCCCTATGACAATCATTAAGTGTCGTACCACATGATTCTTGACAAATGTATATTTTATTTTATGTACGCTGAGAGCACATGCACCAAGACAAATTCCTTGTGTGTCCAATCACACTTGGCCAATAAAATTCTATTCTAGGCTATGCTATTCTGTTCTAAAAAGGGCAACAAGAATGATAAAGGAAATGGAGCACCTCCCTGATACCAGGTTGCAACGCCTTGGTCTCTTCAGCCTTGAAAGACGGCGTTTACAGGGTGACTTGATCGAAGTGTATAAAATCATGCATGGGATAGAAAAGGTGGATAGAGAAAAAATATTTTTCTGAGGCTGAAAAATTATTTTCTCTATCACATAATGCTAGGACGAGGGGGCACTCCCTAAAACTCATAGATAAGAAAGTGGGGACAAATAAAGGGAAATATTTCTTCACTCAGAGGGTTGTTGATTTATGGAATTCACTTCCAGAAGAGGTCGTGACAGCTGTCAGCCTTAATAGCTTCAAGGCAGGATTAGACAGATTCATGGATGCCAAGTGTATCGGTGGTTATTGAAACGGATGTCCATGTGCTGCCTCTATGTTGGTTGAGGCAGACAGGAATCCCTCGGGTCCCATTTGTTGGGGGTCAAGGGAAAGGGAGGGTCTTGCCTTCTCTTTCTGCTCAAGATCCCCAAGTGGGACACAGAATGCTGGACTCAATGGGCTTTGGCCTGATTCAGCCTGGCTCTTCTTATGTTCTTATGTTATGTTCTAACCAACTCCACCAATGCAGAATATTTGTCCATCTCCTCCACTCCCCCTTTTCGTTTTGGTAACCTACCATATCTCTTTCTCTGCTTCCTTCTGCATAGCTCAATGGACATTACATAAGTTGCTGCGTCTTCTCCCGCTTTCATTCTCTTCTGTTTTGTTCTCCATCCATCCATCCTTCCTCTCCTTAACGTTAATCCTTGGAGCTCTCCGTGGTCCTGGTTCTTGATCTAGGGCAATTATAGTGAACCTTTTTTTCCTCGAATGCCGAAAGAGCATGTGTGTTTGCTATCGCACCTGCCCAAGTGTCCACACCCATAATTCAATGCCTGGTGAGGGCAAAAACAGCTTCCCTTGCTCCCTGGAGGCCCTCTGGAGGCTGGAAACATGTTGTTTCCCAACTTCTAGTGGGCCCAGTAGGCTTGTGTTTCACCCTGCCCAGGCTCCAAAGGCTTCCCTGGAACCGGGGGAGAGGGTAAAACCACCCTCATTCATCCCCCTGGAGGCTCTCTGGAAGCCAAAAAATGCCCTCCCAGAGTCTCTGTGAGAGCCAAAAATCAGCTGGCAGACACATTTATGCACATTGGAGCTGAGCTAGGGCAACAGCTCATGTACCAACAGATATGGGTCCACGTTCTACCTGTGGCACCCATGCCATAGGTTCGCCATCACTGATCTAAGGCAATGATGGTGAACCTTTTTTGGTTCAGGTGCCAAAAGTGTGTGTGTGCAAGTGCTAGCATGCGTTCATGTGCCCACACCCATTCCCTCCCCCCCACATATGCACACCTATTGCACTGCCCCTTGTGGCATGCACACAATCCCCCCCCATCATTCCCACGCATGCACACACACAGATTAGATTAGATTAGATTTATTGGATTTATATGCCGCCCCTCTCTGCAGACTTGGGGCAGCTCACAACTATGGTAAAAACTGCATTGGCAGTTCTGTGTTAGCAAAAACTTCAGAAGAGAAGGATTTAGGGGTAGTGATTTCTGACAGTCTCAAAATGGGCGAGCAGTGTGGTCGGGCAGTAGGAAAAGCAAGTAGGATGCTTGGCTGCATAGGTAGAGGTAGAACAAGCAGGAAGAGGGAGATTGTGATCCCCTTATATAGAGCGCTGGTGAGACCACATCTGGAATACTGTGTTCAGTTCTGGAGACCTCACCTACAAAAAGATATTGACAAAATTGAATGGGTCCAAAGACGGGCTACAAGAATGGTGGAAGGTCTTAAGCATAAAACGTATCAGGAAAGACTTCATGAACTCAATCTGTATAGTCTGGAGGACAGAAGGAAAAGGGGGGACATGATCGAAACATTTAAATATATTAAAGGGTTTAACATAAGGTTGAGGAGGGAAGTGTTTTTAATAGGAAAGTGAACACAAGAACAAGGGGACACAATCTGAAGTTAGTTGGGGGAAAGATCAAAAGCAACGTGAGAAAATATTATTTTACTGAAAGAGTAGAAGATCCTTGGAACAAACTTCCAGCAGACGTGGTTGGTAAACATGCCTGGGATAAACATATATCCATTGTAATATAAAATACAGAAAATAGTATAAGGGCAGGCTAGATGGACCATGAGGTCTTTTTCTGCCGTCAGTCTTCTATGTTTCTATGTTTCTAAAAAAAACAATACAAAGAACAAATCTAATATTTAGCAATCTAAATTACAGTTTTAGGTTAAAAATCCAAAAGAAACCCCAATATATAAAAAACAAGCACACAGTCGAATCATACACAGAAACTACATGGACAAGGGGGAGATGTTTCAATTCCCCCATGCCTGATGGCAGAGGTGGGTTATAAGGAGTTTCCGAAAGGCAAGGAGGGTGGGGGCAATCCTAATCTCTGGGGGGAGCTTGTTCCAGAGGGTCGGAGCCACCACAGAGAAGACTCTTCCCCTGGGTCCCGCCAGAAGACATTGTTTAGTCAACGGGACCCGGAGAAGGCCCACTCTGTGGGACCTAACCGGTCGCTGGGATTCGTGCGGCAGAAGGCGGTCCTGGAGATATTCTGGTCCGATGCCATGTAGGGGCTTTATAGGTCATAACCAACACTTTGAATTGTGACCGGAAACTGATCGGCAACCAGTGCAGACTGCAGAGTGTTGGAGTAACATGGGCATACTTAGAGGAGCCTGGGATGGTGAAAAAACAGGAAGTTTGGAAAAACGAATTTCCGGTTTTCCTCCTTGTTCTGTTTTCCAGACTCCAGAGCCTTCAGGGGAAATGGCTGTATTCAGTGTAATAAGACGCAAAATGGCTGCATTCAGTGTAATAAGACGCGCTGACATGTCCACCCCTCTGGTCTGGGCTGACAGATTCCTACATAGAAAAAGTCTAGAAAGAGTTTGGCAGCCTATAAATATAATAAACAAATAAACAAACAAATAACCTCGCAACATAACTTTTGTTTCATGTTAACAAGAAAATTTAGTGAGAACCGAGAAAACTCCTTGCTACTTTGGTATAAATCACTGACAGAGGAAATGATTTGTTAGCATATTGAACGTAACCTGCTTGGGTGTTGTCATACAGTAGCTTACAATGTCAGTTTGTATAATGTAAAGACTGTGCCTTTAAGGAACTTTTACTGATTGGCCATTAGTGGGCGCAACACCGTTCCCTTTGGGGGGGAGTTCTTTGTTAGAGATATATTTGCCGTGAGCTATATTCTTGCTGTGAGCGTGGTTTGTAAACTGTTGGTAGTATTATATGTGTATTGCTTATTCTGTATATTTGTAAATAATAATATTGTTATATATACAGTATGTTCTGTCGGGCTCTCTGGTAGAATCCTCCCAAAAATTCACAGGTACAAATTTCAGACACACACACGTTTGAAAATTCAAAACAACGTTCTTTATAATGAAAATTCACTTAAACTAAGCCCTCTTTTGGTATAGCAAAGAGCACTTGTCTCCAAACACACTGGTAATTTGTACAAGTCCCTTATCAGTTCTGTGATACTTAGCTTGCAGCTGTGAGGCAATTCAAAGTCCTTCTTTCACAAAGTGAAACACACTTTGCTCTGGTTTAGTTTCAAAGCAGGGAAAAATCAGCACACAAAAAGTCAAAGTCAGTAAAGCAGTCATGAAACACAACGATCAGATAATCCTCCACAATGGCCAAACCCACAGGCTGCTATTTATAGCAGCCTCACTAATTACCACAGCCCCACCCAACCACAGGTGGCCTCATTTTCTTTGATAATAATCTCTGAGTTGTGGCTGTATCATTAACTCTTGTTCCAAATCCAAGGAGGAGCTAGAGAATTGATCTCCTTCTGAGCTGTCTGCCATACTCTCCTCCTCCCTGTCACTCATGTCTTCTTGGTCAGAGGAGCCTTCATCATTAGATTCCACTGGGGGCAAAACAGGCCTGAAGCATGTGGATGTCTCTCCCACATCCACAGTCCTTGGGGCAGGAGCTGGGCCAGAGCTCGTTTTTCACATGGGATGCGTTCCAAGACCACCCGTGAAAAATGAATTTCCGTGAAGTAGAGGAAAGGTATTTTTTTAATGTATTTAACGAGTATTTGGACTTTTAAAATCCACCCTTTGCATTAAACACCCATTCTATAATGTTTCTCAGTTGGAACTACATGTGATATCCTACCAGTTTCTTTCATAGAGTACAGTAGTACTGTAGAAGAATTTTATTAATTTTTAACGGATTTAAAATTTTCAATGGATTGAATGGATTTAAGCCCCCTTTGAAAACCCGTGAAGTAGCGAATCCGCGAAAGATGAACTGCGAAGTAGCGAAGTAGCAAAATATTACTGTACATTGATACTAAATCTGAAGCATAGTCTGATTAACCCACATTTCCTACACCACACTGGATGAAGATGTCTGCGGCACGGAAGGATTTCCACAAATTAAGTGCCGTATCTTTCGAACAGGGATTGGTCTGATTGTTTGTGAGCTCAGCAGAAAGTCCCAAACCATAAGCTAGACTTGGCTATAGGGCAGACCTCTCGCGTCGCATGCTAACAAAGGCGCATTGATTCAGTCGGCTCATGAAATCAACTCACCAGCCACTGATGCCAGCCTCTAAGAAGGCCTTACTGTGTTCGTCCCAGGAGCTGCCAATAGCCCAGAAGCAAAAAAAAGGGTGGGGAACTTAAAGGAAACCGTTAGTTGGGGGAAAGATCAGAAGTAACGTGAGAAGATATTATTTTACCGAAAGAGTAGTAGGTGCTTGGAACAAACTTCCAGCAGATGTGATTGGTAAATCCACAGTCACTGAAATTAAACATGCCTGGGATAAACATAGATCCATCCAAAGATAAAATACAGGAAATAGTATAAGGGCAGACTAGATGGACCCTGAGGTCTTTTTCTGCTGTCAATCTTCTGTTTCTATGTAATAATAATAATTTATTAATTTATTATGAGATTTGTATGCCGCCCCTCTCCGAGGATAATCAAGTTTATACTTAACTGTATTTTTGGAGTATAAGATGCACCTTTTTCCTCCTTAAAAGAGGCTGAAAATTTGGATGTGTCTTATATTCTGAATGTAACTTTTTAAATATTCTATTCTATTCTATTCTATTGCATTCCATTCCATTCCATTCTATACTATTCTATTCTATTCTATTCTATTCTATTCTCCCATTCCATTATTCTACTCTACTCTACTCTACTCTACTCTACTCTACTCTACTCTACTCTACTCTACTCTACTCTGATCTACTTTACTCTATTCTATGTCTCCCCTGGTCCTTCTTTTCACTAGAGTAGCCATGCCTAGGTTTTGCAATCATTTTTCCTATGTTTTAACTTTCGGGCCCCTAATCAATAATTAACAGAGGATGCCGAAAGCAGCAAACACTTGCCTGCAAAAGAGAAAAATCTGGGATCCTCCTCCAAACTGAACTGGATCCTTGGTGATTTCCTAGAACTAATCTACGACTGTACGGAGAGGGGCGGCATACAAATCTAATAAATAGATAGATAGATAGATAGATAGATAGATAGATAGATAGATAGATAGATAGATAAAAATAAAAATAAAAATAAAAATATAAATATAAATATAAATATAAATATAAATATAAATATAAAAATAAATATAAATATAAATATAAATATAAAAATAAAAATAAATATAAATATAAATATAAATATAAATATAAATATAAATATAAAAATAAATATAAATATAAATATAAATATAACAATAAATATAAATATAACAATAAATATAAAAATAAAAATAAAAATAAAAATAAATATAAATATAAATATAAATATAAATATAACAATAAATATAAATATAAATATAAGTATAAGTATAAGTATAAGTATAAGTATAAGTATAAATATAAATATAAATATAAATATAAATATAAATATAAATATAAATATAAATATAAATATAAATATAAATATAAATATAAATATAAATATAAATATAAATATAAATATAAATATAAATATAAATATAAATATAAATATAAATATAAACATAAATATAAATATAAATATAAATATAAATATAAATATAAATATAAATATAAATATAAACATAAACATAAACATAAACATAAATATAAATAATATAAAATAATAATAATAATAATAATAATAATAATAATAAT
>NC_091956.1:8882461-9079961 GCF_031021105.1 Erythrolamprus reginae
TTTCCTTTCTTTTTCTTTTCTTTCCCCTTCCCTCCTCCTTTCCTTTCCTTTTCCTTCCTTTCTCTTCCCATTTCGTTTCTTTCCTTTCCCTTCCTTTCTTTTCCCCTTCTTTCCCTTTTCCCTTCTCCTTCCCTTTCCCTCTCTTATCTTTTCTTTCAATTATTGAGGGGGCCCGTTTGTCCTTTCCAACTCAAGTATCCTAAAAGGCTTCCGCTGGCCCGATTTACCCAGCCGGGGAGAGAAAAGGCGGAAGGTTGGACACGTCGACGGCTTAATACGAGAGTTTTTAGGGAAAAGTTGCGCTTTTGCGCCGCTTGCCTCCCCGCCAGAAGCGAACGCTGGGCTGGGAAAGGGGAAAGGGGGGAGCGGAGCCGGTTCACCCCCCACCCCAGGTTGCCCGGGATCACAATGCCGGGGGAAAGCCGCCCCTCCGGAGGACCCCCGGCTCTTCCCACTTGGGTGGGCGACATTTACCAGCTGAGGTCCTGGAGAAAAAAAAAAGGCCTCTTGCAATGGCTAATTAAATTTCCCTCTGCCAAGAGATCGTCAAGGAGGGAGGGCAGAAAAAAAGGGGGGGTTGAAATGAATGCAAGAGATGGGGAGGGAAATGACTCAAAGGATGAGTCGGAGAGAAGCGAGAAGCGCTCCTGGGCCGCTCCGTTTGGCTGCTGCTCCATCATTAGGGTTAATCCTCCACTCGATTCGCGGTCGATTCAGTTGACTAGTAAAAGAGTAGCAGTTCAAATCCTCACCGAGCACCTAAAGTAACGTCTGAGTACATAGGTAGTTCCGAGTAAAGTGGTTCTTTATTTTCTTTTATTTTCTTTTTTTCTTTCCTTCTTTCTTTCTCTTTCTCTACCTTCATGCCTTCCTTCATTCCTTCCGTCTTTCCTTCTTTCTTTCTCTTCCTTCTTTCTCTCTCTCTCTTCTCTCTTCCTTCCTTCCTTCCTTCCTTCCTTCCATCTTTCATCTTTCTTTCTTTCTTTCTCTTCCTTCCTTCCTTCTTTCTTTCTCTTCCTTCCTTCCTTCCTTCCTTTCATCTTTCATCTTTCTTTCTTTCTCTTCCTTCCTTCTTTCTTTCTCTTCCTTCCTTCCTTTTCCCCTTCCTCCTCCCTCCCTCCCTCCCTTCCTTACTTCTTCCTTTCTTTTCTTTTTTTATTTTTGCAAAGTATTCAGATCTGAAAAGTTCAAATTTTCAACACATCTAGGCAGCCCTTTGGGTATTACTATTGATACAACCCGTTGATTTCTCCCTCCGTTGTAGCTCAACTCCCATTTACAAATGGCGAATGATGATGATGATGATAGTCGTTATTGTTGTTGTTTTGTTGTCGTTGTCGTCATTATTATTATTATTATTGTTATTATTATTATTATTATTATTATTATTATTATTATTATTATTATTATTATTATTGGCTTTCTGGGGTTTTCTCTTCAGTCCGTGCACCGCCCGGTGTTGCAACACCAACGCACCGACTGTTTTCCTTTTCCACAATAGTGATGGCAAGATTGTTGTGGCCAGATGTCGTTGTTGTTGATCATCGCACAGTCAGCCAGATGTTCAGGCCGGGTTTGGCATTTTTATCTACCCTACCGAGTCCTTACTAAGGACCTGGGATAGGTAGATGTGGCTGTTTGACGGTTATTATTATTATTATTATTATTATTATTATTCACACACAAAAACAGTGATACCCAGCATACAAGATTGATATGCTGGATTTTGTATCATAAAATCACAAGTGGAACACTTTCCGAGCATCTAGGACTGTGTGATGTATTAATATGATGTGACGGTTATTATTATTGTTGTTGTTATTATTATTGTTCTTGTTGTTCTTGTTGTTCTTGTTGTTCTTGTTGTTCTTGTTGTTCTTGTTATCATCATCATCATCATCACCATCATTATAGAAACATAAAAAATTGACGGTAGAAAAAGACCTCATGGTCCATCTAGTCTGCCCTTATACTATTTCCTGTATTTTATCTTAGGATGGATATATGTTTATCCCAGACATGTTTAAATTCAGTGACTGTGGATTTACCAACCACGTCTGCTAGAAGTTTGTTCCCAGCATCTACTAATCTTTCGGTAAAATAATATTTTCTCACGTTGCTTCTGATCTTTCCCCCAACTACCCTCAGATTGATTAAACACATATTTAAATGTTTCCATCATGTCCCCCCTTTCCCTTCCGTCCTCCATACAGATGGAGTTCATGAAGTCTTTCCTGATCAGTTTGATGCTTAAGACCTTCTACCGTTTTTGTAGCCGGTCATTATCATTATTATCATTATTATCATTCGTATTACCACCACCATCAACATTGACGCCACTATTATTATTACTAAGTTGGTGGCTTCAAAAGACGGGCTTGAAACCAAGTTCTTCGCGCGATTCGGCTTCTCTGCGCCCGATTCAAGGCGCCGAGCTGAATGTCCAAGTGACTCCGGTTCTAGTCGTCGGCGCGTTTTCTCCTGCCTGCCACCCTGCGTAAAAGGCGGAAGCGGGGGATGCGCCCGCCTCCCATAAATAAGCGTGTGGCGGTGAGAAATAATTACCTCTGCTGGCTGCTTTTAATTAAAAGTCTCCCAGGGAAACTGCTGGATTATGGTAATGAGCCGACATACGTTCCCTCTTGTCGGGCTCCCGTGAAAAGGTTAGCTGACACCAAATCAGCGATGTTGACAAGGCGCAAGGAAGCCATTTGGGCGCCCCACCCGTCCCCCAGCAGTCCCGCTTAGGGAGGGGAAGAGAGGAAGGAAGGAAGGAGGGGGAGGAAGGAAGGGAAGGAAGGAGGGGAAGGAAGGAGGGGAAGGGAGGGAGGGGAGGGAGGAGGGAAGGAAGGGAAGGAAGGGGAAGGGAAGGAAAGAAAGGAAGGAAGGGAAGGGAGGGAAGGAGGAAGAAAGGGAGGGAGGGAGGGAGGGAGGGAGGGAGGAAGAAAGGAAAGGAAGGAAAGAAAGAAAGGAAAGGAAGGAAAGGAGGGAAAGGAAAGGAAGAAGGAAGGAAAGGGAAAGGAGGAAAGGAGGAGAAGGAAAGAAAGAAAGAAAGAAAAAAGAACAGAAGAACAGAACGGAAGAAAAAAGGAAGGAAGGAAAATAAAGGGAGGGAGGGAAGGGAGGAAGGAAGGAAGGAAGGACGGGCCAAGAGAAGAAGGATACCCTGGAGACTTCGCCAAGTGCAAAGCCCGGAACTAAGCGCTGGAGCTGGAGGGAGGAAGGAGATTTTCCCCAGAAGTTCCGAATTAGCAATAGGTTAGGTAGGAATGAAGGTAGCCCTCCTTCTGCTCCGTCGCTCTAAACTCCCCGCCGCCACCACCCTCTCAAGGACGGGACAGAGCAAAGGGGAAATCGAGGGAGAGCTTTTCCTTGCTCCCCCACCCCCCCAAACGCCTTTTTCTTCCCTCCAAATCGCGACGTCGATTCCCAAAGTCTCGCTTTTCGTTCCACCGGAGGTTTGAGAGCCGACGGTTCGGCCTTGTGGACTGCGCTGCCGTGCGCCCTGAGCCCCAAATGCCAAACGCTAAAAGTTTTCTCCCCCCACCCCCTGCGCGGTTTGAAGGGAGAGAAACGCTCCTCGGAGAAGGCCCCGCGCGTGTTTTGGGAAGAGAGAGGAAAACAGGTCCTCCTTCGCGTCCGACCCTTTTTTAAAGGGGCGTCAGGAAGTTAGAAAAAGTAGGGCGCGGGCTTCTTCCACGTTGCTCATCTCCACCGAGCTAAAGAGTCTCCTTTAAAGAGGGTTTTAACTTTAAAAGTGAAAGTTGAGCTTTGACTTCGGGGAGTTAGGCGGCATATAAATCCAAATAATAAATAATGAATTTAAAAAATGATAGGGCTTTGGGGTGTTTTTTTTTTGGCTGTTCTTGAATTTAGGGCATGGCAGTTGGGCGGCATATACTGTATATCTAAATAATAAATACTTTTTTAAAAAAACGATGCGTTTTTTGCTGCTCCTGAATTCAGGGCAGGGGAGTTGGGCGTCATAATAAATCCAAATAATGAATAATAAATATTTTTTTAAAAAACGATAGTTTTCTTTTGCTGCTGTTGAATCCAGGGCAGGAGAGTTGGGCGGCGTATAAGTCCAAATAATGATGTTCGTCCAGGACCTTGACACATCTAACGGGTTGTGGGCTGTACCAGGAGGCCGAGAAGGCCTACACGGGCACGAAATGTTCTGCCACATGTCGGGCAGATGTGTGGGCACCACTGTCGCAGCGTTTGGATTTGCAGCCCTGGCTTTGCAGACCACTTACATCTCTAACTGCTCTGAATGAATAAATAATAAATAAAAAACGATAGAGTGGTGTTTTGTTTTTGTTTTATTGCTGCTCTGGAATTTCGGGGCATGGGAGTTGGGCGGCATATAAGTCCAAATAATAGATAGATAGATAGATAGATAGATAGATAGATAGATAGATAGATAGATAGATAGATAGATGATAGATAGATAGATAGATAGATAGATAGAAAGATAGATAGATAGACAGAATAATAGATAGAGAGAGAGAGAGAGAGATACATAGGTAATTAGGTAGGTAGGTAGGTAGGTAGGTAGGTAGATAGATAGATAGATAGATAGATAGACAGACAGAATAATAGATAGAGAGAGAAAGAGAGAGAGATACATAGGTAGTTAGGTAGGTAGGTAGGTAGAAAGAAAGAAAGATAGATAGATAGATAGATAGATAGATAGATAGATAGATAGATAGATAGATAGATATAGAGGGAGATAGATAGATGAAGACAGATAGATAGACAGAATAATAGATAGATAGATAGATAGATAGATAGATAGATAGATAGAGAGAGAGAGAGAGAGAGAGAGAGAGAGATACATAGGTAATTAGGTAGGTAGGTAGGTAGATAGAAAGATAGATAGAAAGATAGATAGATAGATAGATAGATAGATAGATAGATAGATAGATAGATGGAGATAGATAGATAGATAGATAAAGATAGATAGATAGACAATAATAGATAGAGAGATAGAGAGATAGATAGAGAGAGAGAGAGAGAGAGAGAGAGAGAGAGAGATACATAGGTTATTAGGTAGGTAGGTAGGTAGGTAGGTAGGTAGGTAGATAGATAGATAGATAGATAGATAGATAGATAGATAGAGGGAGATAGATAGATAAAGATAGATAGATAGACAGAATAATAGATAGATTGAGAGAGAGAGAGAGAGAGAGATAGATAGATAGATAGATAGATAGATAGATAGATAGATAGATAGATGAATACATAAATAAATAAACAAATAATAGGGTTTTTTTGCTGCTCTTGAATTCTGGGCATGGGAGTTGGATGGCACATAAGACCAAATAATAAACAAAATAAATGAATGAATAAAAAAGAAAGAAAGAAGGAAAGAATACAGGATAGGGTGTTTTTTGGCTGCTCTTGAATCCAGGTCTCTGAATTCAAATGATGCGCAGGTTCCCTTTTGGGGAAAGTTCAGTAAATGGAGTCAAAAGGAGGGAGGGGTGTCCACGGGACCACGGGGCAGGGGTCGTTTTTCAGAGCGGGTTCCGTGTAACAATCGTCCCCCCCCCCTCCGTTTTTTCCAGCCATGGAGGAAAGCGGGGTGGCGCGGACCATCTGGGATGGAGAGGCCAAAGCCGTCCAGCAGTGCCTGACGGACATTTTCACCAGCGTCTACACCACTTGTGACATCCCGGAGAACGCCATCTTCGGCCCCTGCGTCCTCAGCCACACCTCGCTTTATGACAGCATCGCTTTCGTGGCCCTCAAGTCCACCGACAAGAGGACCGTCCCTTACATCTTCCGGGTAATGTGTGTGTGTGAGAGAGAGAGAGAGAGAGAGAGAGAGAGAGAGAAAAGAGGAAGGAAGGAAAGGAAGGGAGGAAGGAAGAGACACACAGAGCGAGACAGAGAGAAAGAGGGAGAAGGAGAGAGGAACAGAGAGAAGGAAAGAGCCTGTGTGAGAGAGAGAAAGAGAAAGAGAGAGAAAGAGTGAGTGAGATGAAAAGAAAAAAAGAGAGAAAAGACACAGAGAAAGAAGAGAGGAAGATACAGAGAGGAGATGGAGAGAAGAAAGAGAGAGGGAAGGAAAGAGTGAGTGAGAGAGAGGAGAGGGAAGAGAGGGAAGAGAGAAAGAGAGAGGGAAGGAGAGGGAAGGAAAGAGTGAGTGAGGGAGAGAAAAAAAGAAAGACACCTAAAGACAGACAGAGAGAGAAAGCTAGAGAAAGAGACAGAGAGAGAGATGAAAAGAAAGAGAGAAAAAGACACACAGAAAGAAAGACAGAGAGAGGGAGACAGAGATAGAGGGAGGAGTAGAGAAGAAAGAGAGAGCGAAGGAAAGAGTGAATGATTTTGAAAGAAAGAGCGAGAGAAAAAGAGGGAGGATAGAAAGAGAGAGAAGGAAAGAGTGAGTGTGAGAGAGAGAGCAACAGAAAGAGACATAGAGAGAGAAGGAAAGCGAGAAAACAAGAGAGACAGAGAAGAAGGAGAGAGAAAGAGACAGAGACAGAGAAAGAAAGGGAGAGAGTGCGAGAAAGAGAAAGAGATTGAAAGAGAAGAAAAAGACACACATAGAGAAGAAAAGAGTGTGTGAGAGAGAGAAAGAGAGAGAAAATGAAACAGAGAAAGAGAGAGATCAAGAGAGAGAAAGGAAGAGACAGTGAGAGGGAGAGAGAGGAAAAGAAAGAAAAAAGCCGGGGGGGGGCAAATCATCGCCCGGAAAGTTTGAGTTACTCAGGGCTGAAATCGAGGCCAGGCGACCCCCTCCCAAATTGTTCCTTTCCCTGGCCAGAAAACGGCCCTTGGCCAAGAACGCAGCCTGGCCGCCTTGTGGGTGGGTGGGGAACATTAGAATAGAATAGAATAGAATTCTTTATTGGCCAAGTGTGATTGGACACACAAGGAATTTGTCTTTGGTGCAGATGCTCTCAGTGTACACAAAAGAAAATATAGATTTGTCAAGAATCATGTGGTACAACGCTTAATGATTGTCATAGGGGTCAAAAAGCAATCAGGAAACAATATTAATAAACATCTTAAGGATACAAGCAACAAATTACAGTCCTACAGTCATAAATGGGAGGAAATGGGTGATAGGAATGATGGGGGGGGGGGAACTAGTAGTAATAGAAGTGCAGACTTAGTAAATAGTTTGGCAGCGTTGAGGGAACGATTTGTTTAGCAAAGGGATGATATTCGGGGACAAAATTGTTCTTGTGTCTAAGTTGTTCTGGTGCTCAGTGCTCTGTAGCATTTAGCATTTTAGACTTATATACCGCTTCACAGTGCTTTACAGCCCTCTCTAAGCGGTTTACGTGGAGTAAGCCTATTGCCCCCAACAATTTAGGTCCCCATTTTAGCAACCTTGGGAAGATGGAAGGCTGAGTCAACCTTGAGTCTACTGAGATTCGATCTGCCAAACTGCTGGCAGCCGGTGACCAGAAATAGCTTTAACCACTGCACCACCGAGGCTGCCCGGATTCTGGCCTGCTAGGCCGGCCTGCTTTTCCTCCGCCGAATCGGTTCAGCGAGCCGGGCGAGGCAGAGGCAAAGGAGCCGGTCAGGGAAAAAGAAGAGACAGAAAGGCCAATTCGGACGACCGACGCAGCGCGTTTTCGCGCGTCATCGGCTGCTTTGGAGAAGCCCGGCCCGTTTTGCTTGGTTCCAGGCGCGGTGAGAACGTGGAAAACGGGGTTCGTTGGATACCCTGCTGGCTTGCAAAGCGGACGCCCCGTCGGAATGGCCCTCCTCACCCCCAAAAAATCAGAGAAAGTGGCCAGAGAAAGGGAAGGGAAGGGTTTTTTTAAAAAGTTTCTTCCCGCGCGCGTAAAGCGCAGAAGTGCCCAAAGAACAAAAAAACGCTTTGGTGGCTGTGCCAGCTTTCTTTCTTTCTTTCTTTCTTTCTTTCTTTCTTTCTTTCTTTCTTCTTTCTTTCTTTCGTTCCTTCTTTCGTTCCTTCTTTCTTACTCTCTTTCTTTCTTTTTATTTCTTTCTTTCCTTCCTTCTTATTCCTTCTTTCTTTCTACTTTTCTTTCTTTCTTATTTCCTTCCTTCTTTCTTTCTTTCCTTCCTTCTTTCTTTCCTTCCTTCCTCTTCCTCCCTCCCTCCCTTCTTTCTTTCTTTCCTTCTTTCTTTCTTCTTTCTTTCCTTTTTCCCCTCCTTCCTTCTTCCTTTTTTCTTTCTTCCTTCCTTTTTCTTTCTTCTTCCTTCCTTTCTTTCTTTCGTTCCTTCTCCTCCTCCTCCTTCCTTCCTTTCTTATTTTTCTTCTTCCTTTCTTTCCCTCCTTTCTTTCTTTCTTTCTTTCTTCTTCTTTCCTTCCTTCTTTCTTTCTTATTTCCTTTCTTTCTTTCCTTCTTCCTTCCTTCTTTTTTCTTATTTCCTTCTTATTTCCTTCCTTTTTTCTTTCTTCTTTCTTTCCTCCCTCCTCTTCCTCCCTCCCTCCTTTCTTTCTTTCTTTCTTCTTTCCTTTTTCCCTCCTTCTTTATTTCTTTTTTCTTTCTTCCTTCCTTTTTCTTTCTTCTTCCTTCCTTTCCTTCCTTCCTTCCTCCTCCTCCTTCCTTCCTTTCTTATTTTTCTTCTTTTTTCTTATTTCCTCGCTCCCTGCCTCCCTCCCTCCCTTCTTTCTTTCTTTCTTTCTTTCCTTCTTTCTTTCCTTCCTTCTTTCTTTCTTTCTTTCTTTCTAAAATCGAAAGGCCGCCCAACTCCATTTGGACTCAGGGCGGCTTACAACAAACCCCCCACGACAATGAAAAAACAATCTAAAAGTACATTAATCACCCTTAATAAAAACCCTCTTTATCTCTCAATCATTCTTGGCCGAATCGAGATAATAACCCTACACAGGCACACACTCACGCACAAAGACAGCCCTCGTCCCTCTGCGGCCTTTAGAAGCTGGGGGTGATGGAGGGAGGGAGAGAAAACAGGTTCGGGTCTCGCTGCCTTCGCCTCCAGATGCCACGTCGCCGTCGGAGAGTTTCAAAGCGTGGCGTTCGGAGGCTTTTGGAAAGCCGGCGGCTGGGGAGCTCTGTCGCAGCTGCTACTGCTCTCCAGCCGGGTACATAAAAAAGGAGGAAGTGTGAAGCCCGCGGGGTGGGTGGGTTGCGGGGATTCTTAAGTCGCCCTCAAACTGGGTTTTTCTGGGCGGCCCGAATGAACTCGCGTCCCGCAGCTTCTCGCTCTGCCTTTCAAGGTTTCTCCGCTGGGCTTCCTTCCCCTCTTCTTAGCTCCGGAGAATCGATCTGGCAGCTCGGGTTTAAGGTTGGGGGTTGGGGGTGGGGTGGGAGGCGGAGACGAGGCCCAGTTAACTGAACTGAATAAAAAGTAGGTTTATTTCTTTATTTCTTTATTTCTTTATTTTTCTTTCTTTCTTTCCTTCCTTCTTTCTTTCCTATCTATCTATCCATCCATCCATCTATCTATCTATCTATCCATCTATTATCTATCCATCCATCTATCCATCCATCCATCCATCCATCCATCTATCTATCTATCTATCTATCTATCTATCTATCTATCTATCTATCTATCTATTCTAAAGATAAACTTATAAACAAATAAGTATCCATTTCATCTATCTATCTATCTATCTATCTATCTATCTATCTATCTATCCATCTATTATCTGTCTATCTGTCTTTCTGTCTATCTATGCATCTATGCATCTATCCATCTATCCAACTATCCATCTATTCATCTATCTACTATCTATCTATCTATCTATCCATCTATAATCTGTCTGTCTGTCTGTCTGTCTGTCTGTCTGTCTGTCTATCTATCTATCTATCTATCTATCTATCTATGCATCTATCCATCTACCCAACTATCCATCTATTCATCTATCTACTATCTATCTATCTATCTATCTATCTATCTATCTATCTATCTATCTACTATCTATCTAGCTTTCTACCTATCTACCTATCTATCTACCTATCTACCTATCTACCTATCTACCTATCTACCTATCTATCTATCTATCTATCTACTATCTATCTATCCTAAAGATAAACTTATAAACAAATAACTATACTGCTCAAAAAAATAAAGGGAACACTCAACTAACACATCCTACATCAGAATGAATGAAATATTCTCACTGAATACTTTGTTTTGTACAAAGTTGAATGTGCACAACAGCAGGTGAAATTGATTGTCCATCAGTGTGGCTTCCTAAGTGGACAGTTTGATTTCCACAGAAGTTTGATTGACTTGGAGTTATATTGTGTTGTTTAAGTGCCCCCCCCCCGCTTTTTTGAGCAGTGTATAAACAGGTAAAGTATATGCATTAGAAAGAGGTACGAATAAGTGGGAACAATAGGACAGTAAGCAAGGCTGGTGTGCTTATCCACGCCCTCTTGTAGATCTCTTAGTAATGGAGTGAGGTCCACAGTAGTTCTAGGTTAAAGTTTTGGGAGTTTGAGGATGTAACAATGGAGTCAGGTAGGGTGTTCCAGGTGTTGACCACTCTGTTGCTGAAGTCATATTTTCTGCAATTGAGTTTGGAACGGTTTGCCTTGAGTTTGTATCTATTATTTGCTCGTGTATTGTTGCGGTTGACGCAAGGGTCCTCAAACTTGGCAACTTTAAGACTTGTGACCTTCAAGTCTGCTGGAGAATTCTGGGAGTTGGAGTTCACAAGTCTTAAAGTTGCCAAGTTTGGGGACCCCTGCATTAACGGGTAGAACGTTGTAGCCATAGTTCCCTCTAAGCTGAGCAGTGAGCAATCACTCACTTAAAAATCATCATCAACTCAGAGTTTTCCAAACCGGCCCAGAAGCCGAGAGGGAAAGAGTGAGAGGGAAGGAGAGAGAGAGAGGAAGAGAGGAAGAGAGAGAAACAGATAGAAAAAAGAGAGGAAGGAAAAGAGAAAGAAAAAGAATGGGAGTAAGGAAGAGAGAAAGAAAATCAAAATCTAGTTTGAAACTAGCTCAACTATTTAAGTGGCATTTTGATATTGATAGAGTTGCCCTATTATGAGCTCACTGTTATAGACACACAGTACAGTATTTTATTTTGAAATTCTCTGAGGCAAAACAGGGTGGGTTTTTTATTTATTTATTTATTTGTTTGTTTGTTTGTTCGTTCGTTCGTTCGTTCGTTCGTTCGTTCGTTCGTTCGTTCGTTCATTCATTCATTCATTCATTCATTCATTCATTCATACATTCATTCATTATTTCTGTGCCTCCCAGTCCCGAAGGGACTGCCGCTCAGACACTATACTTTTCCGCCCACCCCCCCAAAAAATTAGAGGGAACACTGGTTGTAGCAGACAATTTTGTGGACCGGGCCGGACTTTAGATGGTGTAGTTCCAGGTTAGGACTGGACACTTGGTTCTTCTACTCAAGCTCTGCCACCTCTCCCTTCTTTCTCTCCCCACACCCCCTGCCCTTTTAGGTGGATACCTCGGCGGCCAACGGCTCCTCCGAAGGCCTGATGTGGCTTCGCTTGGTCCAGTCTGCTCGGGACAAAGAGGAGCAGAACTTGGAAGCTTACATCAAGAACGGACAGTTGTTTTACCGCTCCCTGCGGAGAATTGCCAAAGACGAGGAGTTGTTGGTGTGGTACGGAAAGGACCTAACAGAGCTGCTGCTGTTGCTGAGCCCGGCCAGGTCTCAGAGCAAAATGAAGGGTACGTGACAATTTGTAAGAGGGAGGGGTGAAGGGGTCGGTGGTCTCTCCTGTAGGCCCTTCGATCGAGAATCCTCCACCCAAATTCCGAGCTTTTATTTCTTTCCTAATGGGTTTGCACACATTATTTGCTTTTACATTGATTCCTATGGGAAAAATTGCTTCTACTTAAGAACGCTGGTCACGGAATGAATTAAGTTCGTAAGTAGAGGTATCACTGTATCCTTCCCCTGCCACGCCCAAGCCACGCCCAGCATAGCTGGCCGGAGAATTCTGGGAGTTGAAGTTCACAAGTCTTAAAGTTGCCAAGTTTGAAGACCTAGGTCGGAAGGGATGAACACAATTCTAAAGGTGTCTATTCTCAGGTAGTTTATGGATTGTAAAAGCCAGACACCTCAATTCCCATGGGTGAACCATCAGTGGTGGTGGGGTTTCAATGTCCCTTCTCCAGGGTTTTTTTTTCTTCTGCATCACACAACTTGGTCAGTGTCAGTTGGTCTGGCTCAACAGGTTGACCAACGGGATGGATGACTGTATGGCTGGCTGCAATTATTTTAAATTGAAATATTTTTAAAAATAAAAACTAAAATATTTATTTATTTATATATACAATAATTATTATGTTAAATAATTTTATATCTAATCATTATGTTAAATAATTTTATATATAAAATCATTGTTATTTTTAAATAATTTTATGTATAAAATCATTGTTACAGAATAAAATAGAATTTTATTGGCCAAGTGTGATTGGACACACAAGGAATTTGTCTTGGTGCGTAGGCATAAAAGAAAAAGATACATTACAACACTTAAGGATTGTCATAGGGGTCAAATAAGCAATGAAGAAAACAACTAAACAATGTCGGTTGGCGGGCCCCAGGGGAAGAGCCTTCTCTGTGGCGGCCCCGACTCTCTGGAACCAACTCCCCCCAGAGATTAGAACTGCCCCTACTCTCCTTGCCTTTCATAAGCTCCTTAAAACCCACCTTTGTCGTCAGGCATGGGGGAACTGAGACATCTCCCCCGGGCATATACAATTTATGCATGGTATGTTTGTATGTATGTTTGTTTAGTAAATGGGGTTTTTTAAATATTTTAAATTATAATTTAGATTTGTCATGAATTGTTTTATTTTGTTGTGAGCCGCCCCGAGTCTGCGGAGAGGGGCGGCATACAAATCTAAATAATTAATAAATAAATAAATAAAATATTAATAAAAATCTTAGGATACAAACAACAAGTTACAGTCGTATTTTAAATAATTTTATATTTCATATAAAATCATTGTAATTTTAAACAATTATTTAAAAATAATGTTTATTTTAAATTGAAATACTTTTATATTGATCCATGTTTATTTTTGAGCGGCATAGAAATAGAATTCTACGTCTTCAGAGTCTTCGGAGAGGGGCGGCATACAAATATAATAAATAAAGATGAAGATGAAGAATTAAATAAATAAACAGGCTCTCTCCTTTCTCCTTTTTGTCTCTCCCCCCAGCTTCCTCCCCGCACACCTGTCTGGACTGCGGACAGCGCTTCCAATTCGAGTTCCCTTACGTGGCGCACCTGCGGTTCCGCTGCCCCAAGAGGTTACCCGGGGCGGACAGCAGCCCAACGGAGGAGCACCCCAGCCCCAAACACCCCAGCCCCAAGGAGCCCGAAGGCGTCAGCAAACAGTTCCACGGCAAACAGGTCGGTCCCCAGCCCGTGATCCAGCCCCCAACCCACCGCTACCACTGCGGCCCGGAGAGCAACGGCGGCGTCACCAAACCGTCCACGGACTTCCACAATTTGGCCCGAGAGCTGGAGAACTCGCGGCCGACGAACGGCAGCACCTCACCCGGGAGCCGGGAACAGCCGGCGTCCAGCGGCGTCGACAGCCACGCCAGCAGCCCCGGAGGCAAAGCTAAGCGGAAATATCCCGGAGACGCCCCGGCCGAAGAGCGCGGCCCGCCGGCGGGCAGAATCCGCGTGGAGAGGCCCATCCCTTCGTCGCCCAAGGAGGAACTGGTCTGCACCCCGCAGCAGCAGTACCGTCCGGCGGGGAGTTACTACGGTTTGGACGACGCCAGCCGCCTTTACCGGCCGCCCAGCCCGGATACCGGCGACGCCAAGAGAAGCGCCTTCGTGGAGGTGAAGAAAGCCTCGCGCGGCGGCGGGGAGAAAAACGCAGCCGGCGGGGACGAGGAGAAAGAGCGGGGTTCCCCTGCGGGCGCCTCTTCTTCCTCCTCCTCCGCGGAAAAACCCCCTCTGCCCTCGCTGCTAGGCGGCCGCTCCGGAGGAAGCGCCTTTTCCACCGTCCCGTCCTCGCAGCCCTCCGGCGCGGCCATCCCGGAAGAACGCAAAAGCGCTTTTACGCAGCCGGCGCGCTCCACTTTCTCGGCGCAGCTGGTGCTGGGACCGAAGCTGGGCGCTCTGGTGGAAGGAGGGGGAG
The DNA here is from genome assembly GCF_031021105.1 of Erythrolamprus reginae. Taxonomy (NCBI): domain Eukaryota; kingdom Metazoa; phylum Chordata; class Lepidosauria; order Squamata; family Dipsadidae; genus Erythrolamprus; species Erythrolamprus reginae. The sequence goes on from NC_091956.1 coordinate 8,896,519, forward strand.
GTGGTGGAGGAGGCGGCGGAGGAGGAGGCGGTTGTCACCCGGGCGCAGAAGGAGCCGCGCGCCTTTACGCGTCAACGGAGCCTCTCAAGCTAGCCGGCGCGCCTAGAGAGCTTGGCAACGGGGCGGGCGCGCCGGGCGGAACAGCAGCAGGGGGAGGAGGAGGCGAAGGAGCTGGCGGAGGGTCAGGAGGAGGAGGTGGCGGTGGTCTACCCAAGCAGAGCCCCTTCCTCTACGCCACCACCTTCTGGCCCAAGAGCTCGGCGGCGGCCGTGGCTGCAGCGGCCGCCGCCGCCGCGGGCCCTCTCCAACTGCAACTGCCTTCGGCCCTGACGCTGCTGCCTCCTTCCTTCACCTCGCTCTGTCTGCCGGCTCAGAACTGGTGCGCCAAGTGCAACGCCTCGTTCCGCATGACCTCCGACCTGGTGTACCACATGCGCTCCCACCACAAGAAGGAGTACGCGCTGGAGCCGTTGGTCAAGCGGCGGCGCGAGGAGAAGCTCAAGTGTCCCATCTGCAACGAGTCCTTCCGCGAGCGCCACCACCTCTCCCGGCATATGACGTCGCACAACTGAAGCCGCGAGCGCCCAAACACACACCCCGCGCGCGTGCCCGCCCGGCGCCGCTGTGCTTTGGCACTCCACCATCCCGCGTAGCCGCCGGCCCTTCGCTCCCTCAGCTGGACTCCTTTGCTCTTTTCTTTTTTGTAAAGGATTGCGGGGCGTGGGTTTGAGTGAGGCTGGAGTGGTGCTTTGGGACAAGGCGTGGACCAGAGGACTGTAGATCCCTGGGATATCCAGGGAGGAGAAGATCACAGCTTTTTTTTGGACATGTGTGGTGTAAATCTCCAACTTTGGCAACTTTTAAGACTTATGGACTTCAAACTCCTGGGACTTGAAGTCCAGGGCGTTAGTTGCCAAGTTCCCAAGAGATAGACAAAGTTGGCTCTTCTGTGACTTGTGGACTTCAACTCCCAGAATTCCTGAGCCAATGGTACTAGCTCAGGAATCCTGGGAGTTGAAGTCCATGCGTCTTAAAGTCGCCAAGGTTGGAGACCCCTGGTGCAAGGGGTAGGCAAAGTTGGCTCTTCTATCACTTGTGGATCCAACTCCCAGAATTCCTGAGCTGATCCTGCTAGCTCAGGAATTCTGGGAGTTGAACCCCACATGTCATTAGAAGAGCCAACTTTGCCTTGCACCTGGTGTAAAGGCGCCCAAAGAATTGGGGAGGAAGGACAGTGTGTAAGTAGAGGGTTGCAAATAATGTGACACGCTTGCAGGGCCTTTTGGGGAGGTTTGCATGCTCCCGGGTGTGTAAAAAACAAAATATACAAAGCACGTTTATAAGTACAAAACCACCACCACCACAACACAATGTCAGTAAAAGAGAAGATGCTGGGATCATTCCATTTTGAGACGGCCTGGCATCATAATCGGTACATTTTTGGAATGAAAAACAAAACCCTGACATGTTAGCAGTTGCAAAAGTCTTTGATTTTAGGAATACCCCATCCGTCTTTTCAATCTGGCCTAATGGATGACCAGGGGGGGGAAAGAATTTTTTTTTTGACACGTCACTTTTTTCCTAAATTGCATTTTTGGAAGCACCCATAATGGGTGACCACAGGCCATACACCCATAGCAAGGGTGCTTAAAAAATCTTCGCTGTGCTTTGTGTAACAACCACTGTTTGTGTTTTAAGTTCATAAATTGCAAGTGGCAGAAGCTAGCACAGTGATGGCAAACCTTTTTTTCCTTGGGTGTCGAAAGAGCGTGCGAGTGACCACACTCAATGCCTGGGGAGGACAAAAACAGTTCGCCCCCACCACTCCCTGGAGGCAGGGATGGGCAGCAGGCAGGACGAGGTGGAATGCAGTTCCACCGGCAGAAATGAAGATGCGTGCGCAGCTCCAGCTGATCGGCAGCTGTCACTTCCTGGATTATTGGTCTCAGCTCGGCTCTCTCTTCCTCCCGCTCCCCCCCCCCGTTGCTGCTGCTGTGTCTACACTCCTTGCTTTTTTCCTCTTTCCTCCTTCCTGGCCTTGGACGAGCTTCCCTCTCTCCTTCCCGGCTCCCCTCCAGCCTCACCTGGCCACCTCCTGCCTGAGCTGCAAGCAGAAGGCGTGGGTGGAAGCGGCGTTGGCAGCATTTATGCATCTGGCAGCACTCGTTCGCCTAGCTACCCAGCCTGCGATGGGGGGGGCACCCAGGAAGGAGAGCGCGGGAAACGTGAAACAAATTGTCACCCCAGCAAGTTGCACTTACAACTGACAATGTTGTAAGTCGAGGACTTGAACGATCATTCAGGCCACTCCCACCTGGTCGCATGGCTGGCAAGCCACTCCTACCCAGTCACATGACCATTAAGCCACACCCACAAAACAAGCCACACCCTCAGTGTGGCAGTAAACATTTTGGCTGCCCATTACTGCCTGGAGGCCCTCTGGAGGCCAGAAACGGTCTGTTTCCCAGCTTCTGGTGGGCCCAGTAGGCTCAGGTTTTGTCGTCCCCAGGCTCCAAAGGCTTCCCTGAAGCTGGGGGAAGGTAAAAAGGCCCTCTCCCACCCCCAGGCTTTCTGGAAGCCAAAAACGCCCTCCCAGAGCCTCTGAGCGAGCCAAAATTCAGCTGGCTGGCACACACATGCACATTGGAGCTGAGCTAGGGCAATGGCTTGCGTGCCAGCAGATATGGCTCCATGTTCCACCTGTGCCATAGGTTTGCCCTCACTGAGTTAGCATCTCGCCTAAACCATGGTATGCAAGCCACGAGGGGTTGGGGGGAGGTCATACGACACCCGAATCCTACAAACCATGTTAGCTTGTTGTGTTACAGAAACTTAGAGAACACCTTATCTGAGATTTCTGTTTTGGGCTAAGTCGAAATGTGGCCGGTTATAGTGGTTAGATTAGATTAGATTAGATTTATTGGATTTATATGCCGCCCCTCTCCGCAGACTCAGGGCGGCTCACAACAATAGCAAAAAACAGTACATAGTGACAAATCCAATGCCCACCAATCCAATTACAATTTTAAGTTAAGAAATTCATAAAACAATCCCAATATATATAAAAACAAGCACACAATCAATCAAACAGCAAAACAACATGGGCAAGGGGGAGATGTTTTAGTTCCCCCATGCCTGATGGCAGAGGTGGGTTTTAAGGAGTTTACAAAAGGCAAGGAGGGTGGGGGCAATCCTAATCTCAGGGGGGAGCTGGTTCCAGAGGGTTGGAGCCACCACAGAGAAGGCTCTTCCCCTGGGTCCCGCCAGACGACATTGTTTAGTCGATGGGACCCGAAGAAGGCTGACTCTGTGGGACCTAACCGGTCGCTGGGATTCGTGCGGCAGAAGGCGGTCTCGCAGATAACCTGGTCCGGTGCCATGAAGGGCTTTATAGGTCATAACCAACACTTTGAATTGTGACCAGAAACTGATCGGCAACCAGTGCAGACTGCGGAGTGTTGGAGTAATATGGGCATACTTAGAGAAGCCCATAATTGCTCTCGCAGCTGCATTCTGCACGATCTGAAGGTTGATTGTATGTTGACAACATTGATGTAAACTCAGCCACGGTGATTTGTGACATTGCATGAAACCACTCATGGGTGGGTTCAAGAAACCATGGTGTGCAACAGAATGAACCTAGTCTAGGGTTTCCTTTCTCTGGAACAAGATGGGCCAATTTTGGCCGATTCACGCAGCTGCATTTTATTGGCTTCATTGGCTATATTTTAAAAATTAGCCATTGAGTGGAAAATCTCCCAAAGACCCATTTGATCTCCCTTAAACTCATAGAACGGCTACAAAAATGACTTTGCTCATCAGATGCGCTGCTCCAGTGGAATGGAAATTGCAAGAGATAACCAAGGCAGCCCCATAGATATTTGGGGCAGGGGAGTTGTGATGAGATCTCCAGTCCTATATTAGGAATATGCACATAAATCTGTAAAAAATAAATAAGCATATTTCTCTTTTGAGGCATAGAAAGTAAGTCCCCTATTGCAGAGGCCTTCAAACATGGCAACTTTAAGACTTGGGGACTTCAACTCCCAGAATTCTTAAAGTTGCCGAGTTTGTAGACTCCTGCGCTATTGGTTTCCGTCAGTGGTTCTCAACCTGGGGGTCAGGAGTCAGGACCCCTTTTGGGGTTGAAGGACTATTTCACAGGGGTCAACTAAGACCATGGGAAAAGACAAATTTCCCATGGTGTTAGGAACTAAAGTTTCTATTCTGGTGCCTTGGAACGTATTTTTACAATCCGACCAATCAGGAATTTACAGTGGGCGTGTCCTTCTGACCTTCCTGCCAATCAGCTTAAAGCTCTGTTGGGAGAATTGGTGCTAGACTTATGGTTGGGGGACACCACAACACGAGGAACTGTATTAAGGGGTCGTGGCGTCAGAAAGATTGAGAACAACTGAAAAGGGAGTTAAGAGGTAGAAAGAGGTAAGCTACCGCCCTGTGTCTTCAGAGAGTGGCGGCATACAAATCTAATAAATTGTTATTATTATTACCAAGCTTTGAAAGTTTTCCCTCCTGTAGGTGAAAAAATAAGGGAGTTAGTAGGCTTAAATCTAAAATTACTCACCACTTACTTGTGAATAATCCATAAATAACCCTTTCAACACCAGGCAGTTGTTGAGCACAGCAAAACACAAAGCAGGGGTTTTTTTTTTGAAGAACTTCTGCCAGAACCTCACCAGATTTTGGAATGAAACTTTGTACATGCTTAATGTCTATGGAGATTTTCAGTCATCCTGGTCATGGTTGTCCCAAAAGGTGTGTTTTCTGGTGTGTTTTTTTCCCCCTTTGAGGACATTTCGCTTCTCATCCCGAGAAATTTCTTCAGCTCTGACTGAAACTTTCACCGCCATCCAGTCAGAACCGAAGAAGCTTCTCAGATGAAGAAGCAAAACATCTTCAAAGGGAAAAAATACACCCAGAAAGTCCGATTACAGCATCGACTTGGACATGTTTATTTCGAGGAGAATCGCATGAGGGCTAAATTGATCTTTCCTTCAAAGTAAACAGCTGTGGCTCCAGGCTTCATATCCATATCCAATTGCAGTCATTCCTTGAGTTTTGAAAGCTTTTAAAATGTATTTTGAGCATTGTGGAATGGACACAAAAGCAGAGCATCCCAAAAACCACTCTTGAAATTTTTCTATGCCTGTGTATATGTTTACTTTGCAAATAATAAATAATAATAATAAAATAATAATAATAGAGAGAGGGGATGGGTGGTTTGGTCCTCTCCCTTTTGTTTCAAATGCACGCTTCTTTTCACTTCTTCCCTTCTTCCCCAAAAAGTAAAGAACTTTTAAAAGTACATTTTTAAAATGTCATATATTGCAACATATTGATACATTTGTCATACGTTTCTACTTAAATTATGAAGCACTTATGGTTTAGCTGTAATAACTATATGTAAGGGTAAAAAATAAATTTATTTTAGATATAAAGCAAAATTTAAAAAAAAAAATCAAGGAAAACGGATGCAAAGCTTTTCTGCATTGTTGGATGAGGTTGGGGTTTTTTTTTTTTTCTCCCTTTGTTCCTCTGCAAAAAAAATAATAGTAATAAAATCCAGAAAGACTTGAATTCATTTTATGTTCCCGGTGGGGAAAATGCATGTTTCACATGGGGGAAAAAAAGATTTAAGGACTTAACTTCGGTGCAAAATGTCTTCGGTTCTGTAAATAGAGATCTTCTTTGAATACAGTACAAAGGTGTAATTTTGTGCCAGTGGAATGAAGTCTGAATAGCTACTCGTTTCTTTCCTCTCCCTTTTTTTCTTCCCCCCTCGAAAAAAAACGAGAGAGAGAGAGAGAGGTGAAAACTTTACAGTTTATTTGGGTATGTTGGATGCTTTGACAATAAATGAGTTTATTTTCTTGCAAAGCACTCGAGTGTGACCCAGGATTTATTTAATAAAGGGATGTAAGTGGGGGGTCAAGGATTTATTTCCTCAGAAAGGGAGGGTGGGAAACTAAATTAGGGAGGTTGTACGTCATCCAGGTTGTCCCAAAAGTGGTGGGCTGTTTCTCCTTCTTCTTTCTTTTCCTCTTCCTCCTCTTCTTCCTCTCCTCCTCGTCCTCCTCTTCCTTTTATCCTTCCTCTTCCTCTCCCTCCTCCTCTTCCTCTTCCTCCTATTCCTTCCCTTCCTCTTCTTCCTCCTTCTCCTATTCCCCCTCTTCCTCTCCTTTTCCTTCTTCCTCCTCCTCCTCCTCTTCTTCCTCCTCCTATTCCTTCCCTTCCTCTTCCTCTTCCTCCTCCTTCTCCTATTCCTCCTCTTCCTCTCCTTTTCCTTCCTCCTCCTCCTCCTTCTCTTCCTCCTGCTATTCCTTCCCTTCCTCTTCCTCACCCACCTCCTATTCCTCCTCTTCTTCTCCTTTTCCTTCTTCCTCCTCTTCTTCCTCCACTCCCTCTCCTTTTCCTTCTTATTCCTCCTCCTCCTCTTCCTCCTTCTTTTCTTCTTCTTCTTTCTCTTCTTCTTCCCCTTTTCAAAACACAACAGGACGTTCTCGTTTTTCCCCTCGAAGACGTTTCGCTTCCCATCCCAAGAAACTGGGAAGGAAACGGACGAGAAGCGAAGCCAAGAACGTCCAAGTTGCCTTTTTGGGGGGTGGGGGGAGAGAAGCAGCTTTAGGGGATGGAAACTGTTTCCCCTTGTTTAGAGAATAACCAGCCGGCAACGGACCTCTGAGCCCATCATCCCCCCCTTTTTAAACCTGCCTTGGAAGGACCCCAAAAGCGCCGTGCCTGAAAAACCCAAATAGATCCCTGCAAAAACCTTTAGGGCCACGGGGCGGCAAAAGGGGGTCAGCCTGGCGGGGCATTCCTTCGGTTCGATTCCTGGGGCGACCCTGCCGGGAGTGGATCGGATCCCCGCCGCTGCGAGATTCCCGCTCCCTTTGGATTCTCCCCGCGTCAGTCCTGGAATTCAGCACTTCCCTCGGCCCGGACACGCATCCGGATCCCCCCACCTTGTGAAAAGCAAACCAAAGCAGGTTAAGGCTCCCGTCCACCCTTCTGCTGCCTGGAATGGAGGAAGTGTTGCACCCCCATTTTGCAAACGGCAGCTTTCCTCGGAATGGGCTTACATCCTGCTTACAACACCCGTGCCTTTTAATAACGCCGCCACACGACAATATTTGCCTGACTAACCCAGGACCTTGGGAAAGACTGTACAGGGGGATAAAATCCAGCCTCAACATCTGGCTGAACCCATGAACCGCGCGCGCGTATTCTTTTGCAACCAAAGCGGTTGGGAATCCTACGGACTGGAGCAGCCTTGGAATCTCGCACGTTCACCCCACTCTAGGGAAAAGAATAGGATAGAATGGATTAGAATGGGATGGGATGGGATGGAATAGAATAGAATAGAATATGGAATAGAACAGAACAGAATATGGAATAGAGTAAAGTAAAGTAGAGTAGAGTAGAATAGAATATGGAATAGAATAGAGTAGAGTAGAATAGAATATGGAATAGAATAGAGTAGAATAGAATAGAATATGGAATAGAATAGAGTAGAATAGAATATGGAATAGAATAGAGTAGAATAGAATAGAATAGAATAGAATATGGAATAGAGTAGAGTAGAATGGAATGGGATGGGATGGAATAGAATGGAATAGAATACAATAGAATAGAATATGGAATAGAATAGAATATGGAACAAAGTAGAGTAGAATAGAATAGAACAGAACAGAACAGAACAGAATATGGAATGGAATAGAATGGAATAGAATAGAATAGAATATGGAATAGAGTAAATTAGAGTAGAGTAGAATAGAATATGGAATAGAATAGAGTAGGGTAGAATAGAATATGGAATAGAATAGAGTAGAGTAGAATACAATAGAATAGAATATGGAACAAAGTAGAGTAGAATAGAAGAGAACAGAACAGAACAGAATATGGAATAGAATAGAATGGAATAGAACAGAATATGGAATAGAATAGAACAGAATGGAATAGAATAGAATATGGAATAGAATAGAATATGGAATAGAGTAGAGTAGAGTAGAATGGAATGGAATCGAATGGAATCGAATAGAAAATGGAATAGAATAGAATAGAATATGGAATAGAGTAGAGTAGAGTAGAGTAGAATAGAATAGAATAGATTAGAATTCTTTATTGGCCAAGTGTGATTGGACACACAAGGAATTTGTCTTTGGTGCAGATGCTCTCAGCGTACATAAAAGAAAAAGATACATTTGTCAAGAATCATGTGGTACAACACTTAATTATTGTCATAGGGGCCAAATAAACAATGAGGAAACAATCAATATTAATAAAAATCTGAGGATACAAGCAACAAGTTACAGTCATACAGTCCAAAGTGGGAAGGAAAGGATGGTAGGAATGATGAGGGAAAAAACCTAGTAGAAATAAAAGTGCAGACTTAGTAAAAAAATTGACAGTGTTGAGGGAATTATTTGTTTAGTAGAGTGATGGCGTTCGGAGAAAAAACTGTTCTTGTGTCTAGTTGTCTTGGTGTGCAGTGCTCTGCAGCGACGTTTTGAGGGTAGGAGTTGAAACAGTTTATGTCCAGGATGCGAGGGGTCAGTCAATATTTTTCCCGCCCTCTTTTCGACTCGTGCAGTCTACAGGTCCTCAATGGAAGGCAGGTTGGCAGCCATTGTTTTTTCTGCAGTTCTGATTATCCTCTGAAGTCTGTGTCTGTCTTGTTGGGTGGCAGCACCAAACCAGACAATTATAGAGGTGCAGATGACAGATCCAATAATTCCTCTGTAGAACTGGATCAGCAACTCCTTGGGCAGTTGGAGCTTCCCAGGTTGGTGCAGAAAGAACATTCTTTGTTGTGCTTTTTTGATGATGTTTCTGATGCTAGGTGACCATTTTAGGTGTTGAGATATGATAGAACCTAGAAATTTGAAGGTCTCCACTGTTGATACCGTAGGGGTTGGGTTGGGGTTGTCTATACAGTGCAAACGGGGTCCCATCCAGGGCGCCTTGGAATGGAGATTTCCCTGGAATGTTGGCAGCTAGGGGCGCAATGCGCTAGTTAGAGATCTATAGCAATAGCTTCTTAGACTTACATTCCTCTTGCTTCACGGTGCTTTTACACCCTTCTTTCGAAGATGTTTACATGTCACCTTGTATTGAGTCCTCATTTTTGCCTTCCTCGGAAGCATGGAAGGCTGAGTCAACTTTGAGCCGATCAGGATCGAACTGCCAACAGCAGGCAGAGTCAACCTGCAGAATGCATTTTAACCACTGTGCCACCACCATCAGCAATAATTGGGACACATTCCCCCCAAAAACTGTATTGTAAGGAAGAACAGTCCTCCCTCCTCCTCCTCTCCTCTATTTCCTCCTCCTCCTCTTCCTCCTCCTCTTTCCCTTTACTCCGTAATCATTTAGTCCTGGATTCAACACCACCAGCACCCCCATTTTGCACCAGCAGCGAAGGGCAGGCATGCCAAAGTGGCCCACAGGTGCTATTTGGATTGACAGAGGATTCGCTTAAATCGGAAACTGGAATTTCCTGCTAGCGGAAAGAGCTGCGAGGCAGGGTCCCCACACTGGCGAGGCTTCTGCCCCACCTGGAAAGAAAGGAAGGAAGGAAGGAAGAAAAATGAAAGAAAGAAAGAAGGAGAGAGAGAAAGAGACAGAGAGAAAGAAAGAGAGACAGAGAGAAAAAGAGAAAGAACAAAAAAGAAAGAAAGAGAAAAGGAGAAAGCAAAAGATAGAGAGAGGGGGTGGGAGGGAGAAAGAAAGAAAGAAAGAAAAAGAGAGAGAAAGAAAGAGAAAGGGAAAAAAGAAAAGAAAGAGAAAAGGAGAAAGGAGAAGATATATAGAGAGAGGGAGGGAGGGAGAGAAAGAAAGAGAAAGAAAAAGAAAGCGAAAACAAGAAAGGGAAAAGATAGAGAGAGGGTGGGAGGGAGGGAGAAAGAAAAAGAAAGAGAAAAGGAGAAAGGAAAAGATAGAGAGAAAAAGGGTGGGAGGGAGAAAGAAAGAAAGAGAAAGAGACAGAGAGAAAGAAAGAGAAAGAGAGAAAGAAAGAGAAAGAAAGAATGAAAAAGAAAGAAAGAGAAAAGGAGAAAGGAAAAGATAGAGAGAGGGGGTGGGAGGGGGAAGAAAGAAAGAAAGAGAAAGAGACAGAGAGAAAGAGAGAAAGAAAGAAAGAAAGAAAGAAAGAAAGAGAATGATAGAATGAAAAAGAAAGAAAGAGAAAAGGAGAAAGGAAAAAATAGAGAGAGGGGGGATTGAGGGAGGGAGAAATAAAGAAAGAAAGAAAGAAAGAAAGAAAGAAAAAAGGAGAAAGGAAAAGATAGAGAGAGGGAGGGAGGGAGAGAAAGAAAGCGAGAGAGAGAGAAAGAAAAAGAAAGAAAGAGAAAAGGGGAAAGGAAAAGATAGAGAGAGAGAAAGGGTGGGAGGGAGAAAGGAAGGAAGGAAGGAAGGAAGAGAAAGAAAGACAAACAACGCCTCTCCCTTTCCTTTTCAAAGCAACTGCCATTTAAAGATTTCTTGGAAGAAGGACAGTTTCATCCAATAAACCAAATTCATCCAATAAGCCAGCGTCATAAGAGTTTTGGGCATGGTGAGAGTTTTCTGGTTCCCTTTGCTGCCACCTACTGCCCGAGAAGAGGCTCTTAATAGCGGGTCGCATGGCCCAGGCAGCGGGCAGTAAGCGCGTTCCTAATGGGGCGCCCCACCCTTGCCTTTATAGGTGTCACTGGTTTAAACTTTGGCATAGCTGAGCGCAACTCTTGGAGCCCAAGCCTTTAAATAGCAAACACCAGAGATATATGAACGCACAGATAATTCTTTCTTTCTTTTTTCTTTCTTTCTTTCTTTCTTTCTTTCTTCTTTCTTTCTTCTTTCTTTGTCTTCTTTCCTTCCTTCCTTCCTTCCTTCCTTCCTTCCTAACAACTATCATGGCCAAATCGTATGAATGTTTAGTCTGCATGTTGTTGTGATTGGTTAGAAGTTGAATTAATTAAATAAATAATACAAGGACATGCCCCAAGTCCTCAGAGAGGGGTGGCATATAAATCCAATGAATGAATGAACGAACGAACGAACGAACGAACAAATGAACGAATGAATGAATGAAAGAATGAATAAGTCAGTAAGTCAGTAAGTCAGTAAGTCAGTAAGTCAATAAGTCAATAAGTCAATAAATCAATGTCAATAAATCAATAAATCAATAAGGAAGGAAGGAAGGTAAAGAAGGAAGGAAGGTAAGGATTGGAAAAGGTAGGACGTTTCTTCCTATTGTAATTTCAGTCGGTCGCTCAGGTGGGATTTCAACGCCCAGAAGTGGGGTCAGTGGGTGGACTTCAACTCCCAGAATTCCCCAAGGCAACCCGCTGGTGGAGGGATTCTGGGAGTTGAAGTCCACCCATCCCCATCTTAAAGTTGGCCAAGGTTCAAGAAACAACGGCCAAGCAATCTATGTTGGAGACGGAAGAAAAAGGCAGGCGGCGGCCGGGCTAGCAGGAGGATCCGCTCGGGCCCGGTCCAGGGTCGGATCTAAACGCCTTGCCTGCTCCGCTTCCTCTTAAGTGCGCAAGGAGGGACAAGGTATAAAGAGCCACTGAATTCTTCAAGCAGCACTTCCAGCCCCGCTGAAATATGTCCTGCAGGACTGATTCATTCATATTCACCCTCCCTCCGTCTATCTCTATCTATTCTTCTATCCGTCTGTCTGTCATTATCTGTCTGTCTGTCTCTCTCTTTATCATCATCTATAATCTATCTTCTGTCATTCTACCATCCATCCATCCGCCCACCCACCCACTCATGTCTTCTTGGTCAGAGGAGCCTTCACCAGCAGATTCCACCGGGGGGGGGGGGCAAAACAGGCCTGCAACATGTGAATGTCTCCCCCACATCCACAGTCCTTGGGGCAGGAGCTGGGCCAGAGCTAACCACAACAATAATAAACATATATCATCACTAATACCTCATAATTTCATATCCATTTATTTTAGTTATACATCATTTATCTCATGCCACCTCCTTTACTAGTTTTGCCACCAGGATTACAAAGATTATTTTATTGTCTATTTCAATTTAAATGCTGTTCTGCCGGGCTCTCTGATAGGAGCCTCCTGAAAATTCAAGGGTACAAATTTCAGACACACACACGTTTAAAAATTCAAAACAATGTTCTTTATCACAAAGATCAAAATAAACTAAGCACTCTTTTTGTATTGCAAAGAGCACTCTTCCCAAAAACAACCGGGTAGTCTGTACAATTTCCCTTAAGCAGTCATTAAGTACTTAGCTAGCAGCTGTGAAGAAACTTCACACCCCTTCTTCCAACGAAGTGAGACACACACACGCACGTTGCTCTGCTTTGGTTTCCAAGGCGTGAAAAAGCAACAAAGTCCAGCAACACAAGATTCCTGACGAACTCCGATCAGATATTCTTCCACAATGGCCAAACCCACATGCTGCTATTTATAGCAGCAGCCCTAATTACTGGAACCCCACCCAAACACAGATGGCCGCTCTTATCTCCTGTAACATGTCCATACTTGGTCTCTTCTACGCATAATTCTGCGCTTGCGTGGGTCCAAAACATCATCATCCAAATGAAAAGAAGATAAGGGAGATTGACTGCCTGGGCTGTGTGCCAAGCCCTCCTCTGCCGAGTCAGTCCCACCTTCTTCTTCGTCCGAGGAAACTAAACTCTGAACTGACTCTGTCGGCAATAACACAGGCCTGTGACATGTTGAAGTTTCCCCTGCATCAACCTCCACATTCCCTGGGGCAGGAGCTGGGCCAGAGCCAACCACAACAATTTTCTATTTCAATTTAAACGCTATTGCTTTGTTTATCGGTTAGCTGTTTTCTCTTGCCTAATAAATCTAAGCCATAGCACTTCAATCATTTCCTTATATCCTTACTCGTTCATTCATATTTCTTGACGCCTATTTTTCATAGTTAAATGCCTTTTAAAAAGAAAATTCAAAATGTAGTTATCTTCAAACAAGAAATATCAATTCATATTGACTGATTTCTTTCTTTCTTTCTTTCTTTCTTTCTTTCTTTCTTTGTTTATTTATTTATTTATTAGATTTGTATGCTGCCCTTCTCCGATTATATAAGATTCTCCTAATCTTATATCTATTGGTTAGATATAAGGTATAAGTTTTATACATTGTATTTCACTAATATCCTTTACAATTTGGGGGGAAATAAAAATCATTTATTATTTGAAAATTATTCAAATTCCAAAAGCTTAAAACACATTAATTTATTTTGTTATTTAATTATTATGCTTTATCTTCCTTTAGTCCACCCATCTTAAAGTAGTCTAAGATTGAGAAATGCTGGTCTAGCACAGTGTTTCCCAACCTTGGCAACTTGAAGATATTTGGACTTCAACTCCCAGATTTCCCCAGCCAGCATTCCCCAGCCAGAATTCTGGGAGTTGAAGTCCAGATTTTTTCAAGTTGCCAGGGTTGGGAAACACTGGTCTAGCAGAAATCAGATTTATTGCTAGGGTCGATTTTGGGCAAAGAGAACAGAAAGTAGGTAGCAGCGCCCTCTTGTGTCCAAGAATATTTTTATTTTCCTTTCTCACCGCAGCTGTACGGAAAATCCATTCCATTTTTAAAAATCGGCTGGATCGCTTCTCTCTCTCTCTGCTCCAGAAATTCTGGTTTATAAGATGCTCAGCATGTTTCTACAGAGCTCTGAGTCTGGCACCTCTTCCCCAGGAACGTGGTTTCCCCCATTTGTTTGGGTCCTTGTTTTTATGGGCTTTATAAAGTCTTCCTATTAAGTAAGGTGACCAATTTTTTTTTACAATGAAAAGGAGGATGAAAAATTTTAAGAAAAAAGTACAACATAAATAAATGAAACATTTTATTAATTCAAACAAAAATACACTAATTATGCTTACATCCCTTTTAATTATTTAATTAAATGAGTATTTTTCCATTGAATGAATATTTCATAGAAACATAGAAACATAGAAGACTGACGGCAGAAAAAGACCTCATGGTCCATTTAGTCTGCCCTTATACTATTTCCTGTATTTTATCTTACAATGGATATATGTTTATCCCAGGCATGTTTAAATTCAGTTACTGTGGATTTACCAACCACGTCTGCTGGAAGTTTGTTCCAAGGATCTACTACTCTTTCAGTAAAATAATATTTTCTCATGTTGCCTTTGATCTTTCCCCCAACTAACTTCAGATTGTGTCCCCTTGTTCTTGTGTTCACTTTCCTATTAAAAACACTTCCCTCCTGGACCTTATTTTACCCTTTGACATATTTAAATGTTTCGATCATGTCCTCCCTTTTCCTTCTGTCCTCCAGACTATACAGATTGAGTTCATTAAGTCTTTCCTGATACGTTTTATGCTTAAGACCTTCCACCATTCTTGTAGCCCGTCTTTGGACCCGTTCAATTTTGTCAATATCTTTTTGTAGGTGAGGTCTCCAGAACTGAACACAATATTCCAAATGTGGTCTCACCAGCATTCTATATAGCGGGATCATAATCTCCCTCTTCCTGCTTGTTATACCTGTAGCTATGCAGCCAATTTTACAGTAAGTGCTGCAGTATCATAATACAGTACAATATAATACAGCACAATACAATACAATACAGGTTCACAACACATTACAATACCAATCCCATAATAACACAACACAACACAATGGTTTGATATTTTTGAATGGACCTTTGAATAGCCTTTATTTGCAGGAAGAGTAAACAGAGTTTATGAGCCATCAAAACTTTTTCTGGATGGAAGTGAATAATTTAGCTCCTTGTCTTCCTCCTCTTTCTCTATTGAGATAATTAATATAATTGTGACCGGAAATTGATCGACAACCAATGCAGACTGCGGAGTGTTGGTGTAACATGGGCATACCTTGGGAAGCCCATGATTGCTCCCGCAGCTGCATTCTGCACGATCTGAAGTTTCCGAACACTCTTCAAAGGTAGCCCCATGTAGAGAGTGTTACAGTAGTCGAACCTCGAGGTGATGAGGGCATGAGTGACTGTGAGCAGTGAGTCCCGGTCCAAATAGGGCCCCAACTGGTGCAACAGGTGAACCTGGGCAAACATCCCCCTCGCCACAGCTGAGAGTTGGTTCTCTAATGTGAACTGTGGATCGAGGAGGACACCCAAGTTGTGGACCCTCTCTGTGGTGTTTTTCCCCCCTCATTAGGTCTAAATTATGGTGCGACTCTATACCTTCGTCTTATTTTGGTTACGTTACGTCTCTTAATACATGTGAAAAATTATATGTGAGCCTAAAAATAGCAGCACATGTGCTTAAATGCTCATATCGTGTATACACACATATCAGAACATAAATAGACTTCAGTATGTTTATGTGTAATTCTGTCCTACTTTGTAAATCTGTGCATTTGTCCCCCATTTCTCACTGCTTTTAAATAAAATTTAATCTCCGTTGAAATTAATTTTATGCTTCATTCACCTGTTGGTTGAATTGGTTGTTATTTAAGGGCTTTATTTATTTTTGCTGTTTCTTGTTGCAGCAAAATAAAAGATGATAGATAGATAGATAGATAGATAGATAGATAGATAGATAGATAGATAGATAGATAGATAGATGATGGATGGATGGATGGATGGATGGATAGATAGATAGATAGATAGATAGATAGATAGATAGATAGATAGATCTATCTATCTGTTATTGCGGACAGAATCAGGTCAGAGTTTAGTTTCCTCGGACAAAGAAGAAGGTGGGAGTGACTCGGCAGAGGAGGGCTTGGCACACAGCCCAGGCAGTCAATCTCCCTTATCTTCCATTGATTCAGATGATGACGTTTTGGACCCACGCAAGCGCAGAATTATGTGTAGAAGAGACCAAGTAAGAACATATTACAGGAAATAAGGGAGGCCACCTGTGTTTGGGTGGGGTTCCAGTAATTAGGGCTGCTGTTATAAATAGCAGCATGTGGGTTTGGCCGTTGTGGAAGAATATCTGATCGGAGTTTGTCAGGAATCTTGTGTTGCTGGACTTTGTTTCTTTTTCACGCCTTTGAAACCAAAGCAGAGCAATGTATGTGTGTGTGTGTGTCTCACTTCATTGGAAGAAGAAGGGGTGTGAAGTTTCTTCACAGCTGCTAGCTAAGTACTTAATGACTGCTTAAGGGAAATTGTACAGACTACCTGGTTGTTTTGGGTTGTTTTGAGTGCTCTTTGCAATACAAAAAGAGTGCTTAGTTTATTTTGACTTTTGGGATAAACAACATTGCTTTGAATTTTCAAACGTGTGTGTGTCTGAAATTTGTACCCTTGAATTTTCGGGAGGCTCCTATCAGAGAGCCCGACAGAACATTTGGGAGAGAATTAAAGGGGTGTTGGCACGTGCATGCATGCTCGGACACCCATAGATACCCCTTTGGGCATGCAAATTGAAAAAGGTTCACCATCACTGCTGTTTTTTGTCTTCCCAGATGAACTTCAGCCTGGAACGTGGTCCAATCCTATTTGACTTCCAAATCCAGACAGAACCAGCCAAACGCTGCCATCTGCTGAGACAGAAGCTGGGTGCCTCTGTCAACAGCAGCACCCAAGTTTCCTCGCCATACTTTCCAAAGTGGCCTAGCCAGTGAATCAGTTGGGTGAAAAACAAAGTAATCAGGATGCTATTAGAGGAGAGGAAAGAAAATGTATCAGTCCAGCTGTTTTGCCGGGGTGTTTCAACTGCCCATAATTACAGGGTAATTAGCAATGTTCTCTGTAATTTTTTTCCGGTGTGGGTGGAAAAGTATAGTGTCTGAGCGGCAGTCCCTTTGGGACTGGGCGGCATATAAATAAATAAATGAATGAATGAATGAATGAATAAATAAATGAATAAATAAATAAATAAATATAAATAAGAAAAAAAATCCCTTCTTTTTTATTAAAAGAAATTAATAATTTAAAAAAACCAAAATCCGTTACTATTAAAATTAAAACAACCAGCAAAACCAAAAGCATAACTATTAATAAAAACAGGTGAGGGCTGGGGTTTTTTTTCTCTGTTATTATTTAAGTGCTTTTACCATATGCTTTAAATCAAGAGTCACTTCTCTCTCTGTTTCTCTCTCTTTCCTGTAAATCTCTGCCTCAATCATTTTCTCATTTCTTTTTTTTCTTCCCTTTTTTCTATCATTTCTCTCTCTCTTCCTTCCACTCTTCTCTCTCTCTCTCTTGCCTTCTCTGTCTCTCTCTCTCTTGCTTCCTTCCTCTCTCTCACTCTCTTCCTTCCTCTCTCATCTCTCTCTCTCTCTTTCTTTCTCTCTCTTTCTCTCTCACTCCCCCTCTTGTCCTCTCTCTCTATTTCTCACTTTCTCTCTTGTTTTTTTCTCTCTCTCTCTTGCTATCTCTTTCTCTCCCCCCTCTTTCTCTCTCTCTGTCTTTCTCACTTTCTCTCTATCTTGCTCTGTCTGTTGATCTCACTCTCTCTCATTCTCTCTCCGTTTTTCTCACAGCGGAGGCCGGCGAAGGTGATTTTCAATGACGGGTGCGCGCGCTGGCGTGCGCGCTCCCCATCCCCCTGCCCGGAACAAGTTTTTTCTTATTTTGAATGTTCCGAGCGGGCTGGCAGGGGGATGGGAAGCACGTGCACCCGTCCGCCCAACATTGAAAATCACCTTCGCCGGCCTCCGCTGTGAGAATGCCTGCCCCGCCTCTCCTGCAGCCCCATCGAGAAGCCCCCCGGCTGTTTTAAAAGGTGACAGCCATGCGACGGGGCTTTTCGGAGGCTTCCCGAATGCCGAACCTTGGAGTTTGGCAAAAGTTTGGGTTCGGGAGGCTGCTGAGAAGCCCCCCGGCTGTTTCAAAAAGTGACAGCCGGGTGGCAGGGCTTCTCAGCGGCCTCCCGAACCCGAACTTTTGCCGAACCTCCGGGTTTGGCGTTCGGGTTCAGGAGGCTGCTGAGAAGCCCCCCGGCTGTTTCAAAAAGCGACAGCCGGGCGGCGGGGCTTCTTGGTGGCGGCGGCGGGTTTGTAAGAAGGAAAAAGTTTGTAAGAAGAGGCAAAAAAATTCTGAACCCCGGGTTCGTATGTTTGTAAGACGAGGGGTTCGTATCATGAGGTATCACTGTATTTGAAGAAAGGTCTACACTGGTGGCTTGAAGAGGCAGGTAACACAATAAAGAGGCAATCAGATTTTGAAAATCAATTTATTCAGCACCACCTAGTGGAAACAAGAAGGCTATTGCAACCCATTTACCACTTTTTGTTTGAACAGGAAAGCTTGTTGATTGCTTGTTGGTATATTTGATGGATAGATGATAGATAGATAGATAGATAGATAGATAGATAGATAGATAGATAGATAGATAGATAGATAGGTGTGTGGGTGTGTGGGTGGGTGGGTGGATGGATGGACGGACAGACAGAAAGACAGACAAATAGATGATAGATAGATAGATAGATAGATAGATAGATAGATAGATAGATAGATAGATAGGCAGGCAGACAGACAGACAGGCAGACAGATAAATAGATGATAGATAGATAGATAGATAGATAGATAGATAGATAGATAGATAGATAGATAGATAGATAGATAGATAGGACAGAGAGACAGATAAATAGATAGATAGGACAGAGAGACAGATAAATAGATGATAGATAGACAGACAGAGATGATAGATAGATTGATAGAGAGAGAGAGAGTTGATAGATAAATGATGATGTAGATAGATAGATAGATAGATAGATAGATAGATAGATAGATAGATAGATAGATGGAGAGAGATATGATAGATAAATGATGATGTAGATAGACAGACAGACAGACAGGACAGACAGACAGACAGACAGTTCTTATATTAGGATGTGTGGGTGTCTGTGTGTCTGTTTGTTGATCTATATCTTCCTCTCTGCTTGTACACATACACACATACTGTCTGACTCTGTTTTTTTTTCTTTTTGATATCCGCCAGCAGACACATAAAGCTGTGAGTCATTTTATTTATCTATTAGTCATACTTCTACCCCTGCTGCAATCAAAGCCACCCTCAGGACGTTTGGCATACGGTACATAAAACAAAAATTAAAACATCCACAGAGACATTCAGAGCAATCCTGATTGTCGCAATAATAAAAACTGCTTCGAACCAAGACAAAAACTATCAACTCAAAAAGCGACAATAGCAATAGACTTATATACTACTTCATGGTGCTTTTGCAGCCTTCTCTAAGTGGTTTACAGAATCAGCCTATTGTTTCCATCCTGCCTATTGTGAGGATATATGAAAGGGAGAAAAGATATATGATATATGAGATAAGGAGAGACAATTGGACAGGGGACGTTAGGCACTCCAGTGCACTTATGTACGCCCCTTACTGACCTCTTAGGAACCTGGAGAGGTCAATCGTGGATAGTCTAAGGGAGAAATGTTGGGGGTTAGGGGTTGACACTACTGAGTCCAGTAATGAGTTCCACACTTCGACAACTCAGTTGCTCCAACACTCGACACATTCAAAAGAAAATTGGACTGCCATCTGGTTGGAGTGGTGAGCAGGGGGTTGGACTTGATGACCTCCAAGGTCCCTTTCAAGTCTAATAATAAATAAATATACACAGGCACATAAAAATATACATTATCTACTATATAAAGTATATGCACACTAAAATTATACACATTCAACCTCATTTACTGCAATAGGAACAACATACCCAGAGCCCAGAAGGGAAAAAAAGAAAAAAAAATCATTTTTCCCTACCGGTTCTGTGTACCTGTAGGAACCCATGACTGTTTATATCTTTTCTGTAGATATAACTGTTTACTCTAGGTATATATTACTCAGGTGTGCCCAACTGTTAACGCTGCTGATCATATGTGGATGGCTACTCATTCCCTTTTGCTCTCTGTTTGTATACACGCGCAAACTGTCAATCCTGCCAACTGAGCCATTATTGACAGATATGTGATCTGAGAAGGAAGTGAGGATTATCGGCGGTATCTTGGGCTGAACTTAGCGCTGAGGTGATCCACGTCGCCCAGAACAGTTTCTGATTACACATCCCGGGGCCTAAATATACCCCCTGCATAAAAATATCCTCTCCGGGTGGTGTGTTGCAAAATAGCATTGTGGAAGCCGCGTTATTTATAATAGCCCAAGGAAGAGAAACTTGTCTTTTGCCGAGTTATTCTGAGAACAGGCCACTGACCTCTGGAAGGTCTCGCCAATTTATCCCTTGCCTTCTCGGTGGCGTTTGTAAACCTGAAACAGATGTAGTTCTAATCCCAGGCTACCGGTCATACTTTATTTTTTTTCAGTGTTGCGATAATTATCATAATTGTTTTTTTTAAACAACCCCATTGTTCTGCCTGCGTGTCCCAACCACCCGTAATTACAGGGTAATTAGTCCAAACAGACACACACCACACGATAGAAGGAAAACCAAAAGTCTTTATCAACAGAAAAGCAGAAAAAACTCCCTTTTTAAATGTCAAAGGGATTTTCTGGTACACACAAGGCACAGGTTAAATGCAATCCAATTTCTCACCCAGTAACTGGAAAATTGAGTCCAATTCCAAAGTCCAGAAATTCCACACACAGTCTTGAACAGAGAAACAGCAAACCATAATCTTGATGAAACAATGAATCAGATAAATTTCCACGAGGCTAAACCAGCACGCTGCTCTTTTTATCTGTAGCACTAATTACAGCAGCCCCACCCAACCACAGGTGGCCTCTCTTATCTCCTGTAATAATCCTTCAGTTGTTCTCTGCTATGCATCACTCTATGCATGCGTGGGTCTGTCATAAGTTCTTGTTCAGAATCCCAGGGATGATAAGGATGATTGATCTCCTCCTGGGCTGTCTGCCAAACTCCCCTCTTCCCTGTCACTCCCGCTTCCTTTGTCAAAGGAGACTTCCTCGGCAGATTATATTGGGAGCAAAACAGGCCTGTGGCATGTGGATGTTTCCCCCACACCCACCTCCACATTCCTTGGGGCAGGAGCTGTGCCAGAGCCAACCACAACACCCATAAGCGCTTGCGGGGTGGAGTCTGGGCAACTGAATGGAGCGGGAAAAGTGTTTTAATGGCCGGACGCCCTTCCTATCAACATTAAGGAGTTTCATTCAGACGAACCGGTAATTAAATTGCTGGCTGGGCCCACCCTCCCCACCTTGCCCCGCCCCTTCCAGGAGTCCCCATGTGCCCCATTTTGGCTCCCAGGTAAGTTCTGGGAGGCCTGGGAGGCCCAAAATGGCATGAGGGGAGGTGCATTGCCCCCCCCATGCCTTGTGGCCTGTTTCTCGGAGGATCCTACACCTAGATAAGAAAAACCCAAAACACACATACAAACTGGGCGAAAACAGTCTCAACAGCAGTGAATGTGAGAGAGATCTTGGAGTCTTAGTGGACAAGGAACTAAACATGAGTCAACAATGTGCAGCTGTGGCTAAAAAAGCCAACACAATCTTGAGATGCGGGAATACAAGACAAGCGAGGTGCTAATACCACTCTATAACGCTCTAGTTAGATCACGCCTAGAGTACTGCATTCAGTTTTGGTCACCACACTACAAAAGAGACATTGATACTCTAGAAAAAGTGCAGAAGAGAGAAACCAGAATGAAAAATGGATTAAAAACAAAAACCTGGAAAAAAAAAAGACCTGAAAAATCTGTTTCTGAGTGGTCTAACACATGGCAACTCCAAATCTCAACTAGCAAATGCTCTGTCCTCCACATTGGGAAAAAGAATCTGAACTCCAAATACGAACTGAATAATTAAATTATCACAGATAATCCCCACTCGGTTAAAGATCTCGGTATACTAATAACAAAAGATTTAAGTGCCAAAGCCCACTGCAACAATATAGCCAAGAAGGCTTCAAGAGTTGTAAACCTAATCCTACGAAACTTCTGCTCTGGCAATCTCACACTACTTACCAGAGCTTACAAAACTTTTGCCAGACCCATCCTCGAATACAGCTCATCTGTTTGGAACCCATATCGCATCTCAGACCTTAACACCCTTGAAAACGTCCAAAGATTCTTCACCAAAAGAGCCCTTCACTCCTCCACTCGAAACAGAAGACCCTACGAAAAAAGAACAT
This sequence comes from Erythrolamprus reginae, assembly GCF_031021105.1. Classification (NCBI taxonomy): domain Eukaryota; kingdom Metazoa; phylum Chordata; class Lepidosauria; order Squamata; family Dipsadidae; genus Erythrolamprus; species Erythrolamprus reginae. The sequence goes on from NC_091956.1 coordinate 8,918,567, forward strand.
TGTTTTGAATTTTCAAACATGTGTGTGTCTGAAATTGTATCTGTGCATTTTCGGGAGGATTCTACTAGAGAGCTCGACAGAACCAAAACAAATGGGTGTAAGACAAAAAATACCTTCAGTATTCAAGATGTCTTAGCCAAATGTTTTGCCATCATTTCTCTCAAAATATCTCCTCTTCCTGCTTTTTTGTTATTTGAAACTCCGTCTTGTTCACAGCTTTCACGATTCAACATTTTTGACGATTGTGAAACCTTGTTCTGAAAAACCACTCAGATCTTTTTCTCTTTGAAATCTTGAGAATAGTTTTGGGTTTTTTTAAAAAAAAAATCTGCTTCAGTTCTCATGTCTTTTATCACCTCTCATAGCTCCTCTGGTAACGTAAGTTAAGAATACTAAAATCTGATTGCATCTGTTCCAAGTCGAATCTTGCCAACACACCTGCTCTCTTCAGTTTTCCCAACTTTAACCTGTGTTTTTGGATTTCAATATTGTGACATCTTGATTTTAAGGCATCACTGCTTACTTAGTGTTCTGTCAAGCTCTCTGGTAGAATCCTCCTGAAAATGCACAGATACAATTTCAGACACACACACATTTGACAATTCAAAACAATGTTCTTTATAACAAAAATGCAAATAAACGGAGCACTCTTTTGGTATAGCCAAGAGCACTCGTCTCTAAACAAACTGGTAATTTGTACAAGTCCCTTATCAGTTCTGTGATACTTAGCTTGCAGCTGTGAGGCAATTCACAGTCCTTCTTCTTTCACAAAGTGAAACACACTTTGCTCTGGTTTAGTTTCAAAGCGGGGAAAAATCAGCACACGAAGGTCGAAGTCAGCAAGGCAGGCACGAAACACAATGATCAAATAATCCTCCACAATGGCCAAACCCAGAGGCTGCTCTTTATAGTAGCCTCACTAATGACCACAGCCCCACCCAACCACAGGTGGCCTCATTTTCTTTGATAATAATCTCTCAGTTGTTGCTGCCTATGCATCGCTCTCCTCATGCTTGGCTGTATCATTAACTCTTGTTCCGAATCCAAGGAGGAGCTAGATAATTGATCTCCTTCTGAGCTGTCTGCCACACTCTCCTCCTCCCTGTCACTCATGTCTTCTTGGTCAGAGGAGCCTTCATCAGCAGATTCCACCAGGAGCAAAACAGGCCTGCAGCATGTGGATGTCTCCCCCACATCCACCGTCCTTGGGGCAGGAGCTGGGACAGAGCTAACCACAACACTTAGTGGACTTTTGAGATAATGGTCCAAATTTTGGTTCAAAGATCCTTGCAAAATACAAAGACAAATCTAAAGTAATCCAGAAGGGGCAGTTAGATTTACATTATTTTTACATCCTTCATGACAATTTACATAATTTTCATAACAACACCGTTTTGCAGATCACAAAACAATAATATAAATTCCATCATTGCACATCCTTCATGCACAATGAAATAATGACTGCATTTTAATCATATGCATAGTGATGTCACCACACAAATGACACAAGCCACACAAGTGATAAACCAGTGGGTCTATTAAATCAAGTACAATTTACGGTCTTTGCCATAATCTCATCTGAATTATAATTATTTCTAAAATACCAGCTTCTTCTATTTCTCCAATTTTTGCAATGCCCTTAAAGCAGTCCTTCTCAAATTGTGGGGTGTACCCACTAATGGGCTACTGCCCCCGTGGGGAGGAGGCATGCAGTGGGGTAATAAATTTATACACTATTTATTGAATACTGAATATATATACTGGAGTCATATTTTTTACAGTCAAGTTTGGAGCGGTTAATATTAAGTTTAAATCTGTTGTGTGCTCTTGTGTTGTTGTGGTTGAAGCTGAAGTAGTCGCCGACAGGCAGGACTTTGCAGCATATGATCTTGTGAGCAATATTGAGATCTTGTCTAAGGCATCTTAGTTCTAAGCTTTCTAGGCCCAGGATTGAAAGTCTAGTCTCGTAGGGTATTCTATAGATGGTTTGAAATCTTTCTCTTTGTAGCTTCAGTTTGTTCTAAGTGGAAAAAATATGGTTCACTGATTTCTTTCCAGCATCCTCATCCTCAAAACCATCTGCAGGAGGACTCAATGCATTCTTGACATTCTCATCTCGGAGATAACTTCCTTTGTATTTTCTTGCCTGACATTGAAAGTCTGTATCTGATCAATGCGCATCCATTTTAGACCATCCGTCTCGGAGTTTCGGATCATAATTTATTTTTAGAGTGCTAAACATATATGCTAAGTGCTGTGCATCCCTTCAAGAAAAGGGTCATAATTCTCTGCAAAGCTAGGCCGTAAGAGCTTGGAATTCCAAATTTGCACCCTTGTGTAAATGCCACTGGTTTCTGAAGATATATAACCATCATCGTTGCGATGATCATCATCTTTATAGTATACATTTTGCAGGTTTTGAGCCAGAGCTGGTATTCACTTACATACAAACCTAATAAATAATATTAATATTAATATTAAAATTAAAATTTTTCATCTTAAGCAGAAATAATTACTGTAATCATTGCAATTATTATTATTATTATTATTAATATTAATAATTGCAATGATTACAGTAATTATTTCTGCTTAAGGTGAAAATTTTTAGACAAAGTAAAAATGCTAACTCTGTTCTTGAAACACATTGTTCTCTCTCAACAATTATCAGTCTGCTGTGAGAAATAGGAGAAGAATTGGACACAGTTGGAGTTATTACAGTGATATTTCCCTTCTGCTATTAATAGCAAGCATTTGCTCTTTCAGCCAATACAGGCTCCAGCTGCAATAAAGCAATAAACCTTAATTAAAAGTGGATTACTTGGGATCAACGGTACTTTTCTTCTGGCAAAGTGTTTGTGATTGTTTTTCCTGGGCCAGGCTTTCAGTGGAACTGGATAGATAGGGTGTAACAACTAGATTCCGAATGCCGTATGAATTCATAGGCTGCATTAAACAGTTTATTGGTGGCTTTGTGGGTTACATCAGTTCAGCTAATGTGATTTGGAAAGTTGGTTGTTGCAATATACAGTGATCCCTCGATTTTCGCGGTCTCGATTTTCGCGAAACGCCATACCACGGTTTTTCAAAAAATATTAATTAAAAAACACTCCACGGTTTTTTTGCTATACCACGGTTTTTCCCACCCGATGACGTCATACGTCATCACCAAGAGTCACTTCTCTGTCTCTTTCCCTTTCTTTCCTGTCATTCTCTGCTTCAATCATTTTCTCATTTCTCTTTTTTTCTCCCCTTTTTTCTATCATTTCGCTCTCTCTTTCTTCCTCTCTCACACTCTCTTCCTCCCTCTCTCATCTCTTTCTTTCTTTCCTTCTCTCTCTTTCCTTCTCTCTCCCCCCTCCACTTGCCCACGAGAAGAAAAAAAGCAACCTCTGCCGGGCAGCTCCCCTTGTGCCCCCGCTTTGTGCCTGCCTCTTGTCCCTCGTGAGTGGAAGGGTTTCTGGTGCCTTGTGCAGAATTGGTTGCGAGGTCCGCCTCCGGCTAAAGGTTGCGGCTCGGGCTGGTCAGTCTCGGAGGCGGGAGAAGGCGAAGAGCAAGCGGGGAACCCGGCGGGGTGGATGGCGGCGGCAGCGTGTGTGTGTGTGGTGGTGGGGATAGGATAGAGAGGGACCCGGGAGAGTTCGGGTCTGCCGCTTGGCCGCCACCGAGGAGAAGCGCGGGGAGGGCGAGAGAGGGAGATCGTGGCATGCGAGGTCCCTGCAGAGCAGAGGGGGTGGCTGAGGCGGCGGAGGCGGCGGCAGGCGAGCTTGGAGCCTTGCTTCGCCTCCTTCCCCAGCCACCGGAGGGAGATCGGGCTGGTGGGGGCGGCGAAGCCACCTCCCCAGCCACTGGCTCCACCATCTGCGCATGCGCGGCCATGGAAAAAAAAGGGTGCGCATGCGCAGATGGTGTTTTTACTTCCGTGCCGCTATATCGCAGATAATCGATTTTCGCGGGACGTCTTGGAACGTAACCCCCGCAAAAATCGAGGGATCACTGTATAACTTAACCAGCAATGTATGAGAATTGGCACAACGTTGCTTTAAGGGATAGTGTTGCAATTAGCTGCCTTCCATCCCCTAATGTTTCTCTTTTACTAGTATCATGTATATAAATATTACATAGAAACATAGAAACATAGAAGACTGACGGCAGAAAGAGACCTCATAGTCTATCTAGTCTGCCCTTATACTATTTCCTGTATTTTATCTTACAATGGATATATGTTTATCCCAGGCATGTTTAAATTCAGTTACTATGGACATAGTTCCCTCTAAGCTGAGCAGTGAGCAATCGCTCACTTAAAAATCATCATCAACTCAGAGTTTTCCAAACCTGCCCAGAAGCCGAGAGGGAAAGAGTGAGAGGGAAGGAGAGAGAGAGGAAGAGAGGAAGAGAGAGAGAAACAGATAGAAAAAAGAGAGGAAGGAAAAGAGAAAGAAAAAGAATGGGAGTAAGGAAGAGAGAAAGAAAATCAAAATCTAGTTTGAAACTAGCTCAACTATTTAAGTGGCATTTTGATATTGATAGAGTTGCCCTATTATGAGCTCATTGTTATAGACACACAGTACAGTATTTTATTTTGAAATTCTCTGAGGCAAAACAGGGTGGGTTTTTTATTTATTTATTTGTTTGTTTGTTTGTTTGTTTATTATTTCTGTGCCGCCCAGTCCCAAAGGGACTGCCGCTCAGACACTATACTTTTCCGCCCACCCCCCCCAAAAAATTAGAGGGAACACAGTCTGTGGATTTACCAACCACGTCTGCTGGAAGTTTGTTCCAAGGATCTACTACTCTTTCAGTAAAATGTGCTTTCAAAATCCTAGGCGAGATGTTTCTGTCCTTTCACTGTTCTATAGCTGCTCCCTTCTAGGATGTGGGTGAATTCGATAACCTGCTTGTTTTGAGTCCATTGATATGGGATTTGTTTTGTAGTTCTTGGAAAATCCTTGGTAAAGTCATATGATTGTCAAGCCACTCCCATTTGGTCACATGGCCAGAAAGCCACCCCCTCCCAGTCACATGGCCAGCAAGCCACACCCACAAAATAACCCACGCCCACAGTGTGGTAGTAAAAATGTTGGTAGCCCTTCACTGGATTATTTGTAGTCTCCGAACACTCTTCAAGGGTTGCCCGCGAGGTGAGAAGGACTGGAGTGACTGTGAGTAAAGACTCCCGATCCAAATGGGGCTTTTGAAAAAGCTTCGGAGATTCTGCTGCATTGATTCCAGGGAGAGCCATGCGGCCGAGCTGTTTGCCCGGGAGAAATGGGGGAACTAGTTGCGATGGTAAATGGAATCCAAAGCTCACCGAATTCGCTTCGCAAGAGTCGACAACTTAATACTACAGATTTATACACCCTGAACACTCCCCTCAGCACCTGTTGGGAGTTCGAGGAGATGAAACAGCCCCTCCGAGACTCCTGTTCCCTTGAAATACTCTCAGCAATGCCAGGAATTGAGAGCCGGACCAGAGAAAAAGAGACGAAAACATAAAACCTGCAGCTAACATTTCAAAGGCAGCCCTTGTGGAAGGGGTTGAACCTGCTGCCCTCTGGCTGAACAGCCACCGAAAACATTTCAGACAGAACAAAGATCTCTATTTGTTCAGCAGCAAACAAATTTAATCGGGCTGGGAAGAGATGCCGTCGGTCCCTGGAGAGGGCATGTTGAAAGTAGGGAGAGGGGCCATGGGCCACCTGCCAGCGGGGAAAGATGGTGTTGAAATGGACGGAATCCGATTAGTGTGTGAGCCGGGATAAAGTCGGTGCATTCCCCCATGTTGTGGGTTTCACACGCCAAAAAATTAGAATTGAGAGAAGAATTATATAAAGAGGGGGCAGTTTGCACTAGTGGTTTGAGTTGACTTTGAGCCAATCACCAGGAGACTGTGATTTCTAGTCCCGCCTTATGCATGAAAGCCAACTGCATGACTTTGGGCCAATCACCAGGAGACTGTGAGTTCTAGTCCCGCCTTAGGCATGAAAGCCAGCTGCACAACTTTGGGCCAATCATCAGGAGACTGTGAGTTCTAGTCCCGCCTTAGGCATGAAAGCCAACGGCATGACTTTGGGCCAATCACCAGGAGACTGTGAGTTCTAGTCCCGCCTTAGGCACAAAAGCCAACTGCACAACTTTGGGCCAATCACCAGGAGACTGTAAGTTCTAGTCCCGCCTTAGGCATGAAAGCCAACTGCACGACTTTGGGCCAATCACCAGGAGACTGTGAGTTCTAGTCCCGCCTTAGGCATGAAAGCCAGCTGGGTGAGTTTGGGCCAATCACCAGGACACTGTGAGTTCTAGTCCCGCCTTAGGCATGAAAGCCAGCTGGGTGAGTTTGGGCCAATCACCAGGACACTGTGAGTTCTAGTCCCGCCTTAGGCATGAAAGCCAGCTGGGTGAGTATGGGCAAGCATCCTCATGTGAGATTTCACTTCGGGTGCATGCACAGAAGCAAAATCTCGCATGGAGGAGAGTGCACTCATGTTAAGCATGTGTGCGGCCAGGCTATCCTTCAGAACCCCTCAAAAACCGCTACTGGATCACTGATCCCATCCGAACCATGTGAGGCCCATCACTAACAAGAAGGAATGAGTGGAAACTCACTAAAGAGAGAGTCAACATGCAACTAAGGAGAAGCTTCCTGAAGGTGAAAACCATTAACCAAGCTTGTCTCCCAGAGTCACCAACCATTACTGGAGAAGAAATGATCGGAAAACTGTTTGTCCAATGATATAAGGTTGTGGTGGTGAACTTATGGCATGTGTGCGACAGGTGGCATGCGGAGCCATATTGGAGGGCACGCGAGGGGTTGCACGCGAGGGGCATGTGAACCAAAAAAGTTTTTGCCATCGCTGATATAAGGTCTGCTGCGTTGGCCATTGGGTTGGAGTCCAGGGATAGGCAAAGTTGGCTCTTCTATGATACGTGGACTTCAACTCCCAGAATGCTGGAGCTAGCATGACTGGCCCAGGAATTCTGGGACTTGAAGTCCACAAGTCATAGAAGAGCCAACGTTGCCTACCGTTGGGTTGGACTAACAGACTTCCAAGATCCCTTCTATCCCGGTGATTCCATGAAATGATAAAACGATGGGATAAATGGCATAATTGGCTGCCAAAACTAAGAAATAAATAGAGAAATAAATAAGTAAGTAAATGATTAAGATAGTAAATAAATACTTCAAATACACCACATAGAGAAGATTTTATGATAATGAGAAAGAAAACCATTTTAGATATGATAGAATATAGACAGGGAAGAATGAATTAAGTGATTTTTTATTAACAAAAGGTGAGATAGACTAATTTGCCTAAGAATGAATTTATTAGCTACTAATAATTTAATTTTTTGATACTAATAAATTCTACTATTAATAACTAATAATGTATTACTATAATGGAATGGAACTATAATGAAAAGATATACAGTGGTACCTCTACCTAAGAACGTCTCTACTTACGAACTTTTCTAGATAAGAACCGGGTATTCAATTTTTTTTTTTTACCTCTTCTCAAGAACCATTTTCCACTTACAAACCCGAGCCTCCAAAACTTTAACCGGAAAAGGTGGGGAGAAGCCTCTGTGGGGCCTCTCTAGGAATCTCCTGGGAGAAAACAGGGCCTCCATCCTCCCTGTGGTTTCCCCAATCGTACTCAATATTTGCTTTTACTTTGATTCCTATGGGAAAAATCGCTTCTTACAAACTTTTCTACTTAAGAACCTGGTTACAGAACAAATTAAGTTCATAAGTAGAGGTACCACTGTATATGTTAATGTTATGAAAATCTGCAAAAAAATTAAAAACATATAAGTAAAAACAACTTAGTAAGGTCATCTCTCTTGTTTTTATTGTTGTGTGTTAATATGTTCTTGAATGTAATATATATTTGTAAATAAAACTCTTTTCTCTAATAAAATAATAATAATAATAAATAATAACAACAACAACAACAACAACAACAATAATAATAATAATAATAATAATAATAATAATAATAATAATAATAATAATACAAAGTTACTTAACAAAAATAAAATATGCCAGGCGGGGCATGAAAGCTGCCTCCTAAAAGAAGATGGAAAAACCTGTTGTTTATTTATATTTATTTATTTCTTTTGTCAAGTACTGTACATATTTGTAATATACATAGATATAACATTGTTTATATACATAAGATAAGTTGAACAACTATCCTTGTGGTGTAACCAGAACAATCTAGAACTGAACACACTCAAAACCGTAGAAATGGTGGTAGACTTTAAGAGAAACCCTTCCACCCTTTCACCTCTCACAATACTAGACAACACAGTATGAACAGTAGAGACCTTCAAATTTCTAGGTTCTATCATATCTCAAGACCTAAAATGGTCACCTCACATCAAAAACATCATCAAAAAAGCACAACAAAGAATGTTCTTTCTGCGCCAGCTCAGGAAGCTCAAACTGCCCAAGGAGCTGCTGATACAGTTCTACAGAGGAATCATTGAGTCTGTCATCTGCACCTCTATAACTGTCTGGTTTGGTGCTGCAACCCAACAGGACCGACACCGACTTCAGAGGAGAATCAGAACTGCAGAAAAAACAATGGCTGCCAACCTGCCTTCCATTGAGGACCTGTATACTGCACGAGTCAAAAAGAAGGCGGGGAAAATATTTACTGACCCCTCACATCCTGGACACAAACTGTTTCAACTCCTACCCTCAAAACGTCGCTACAGAGCACTGCACACCAAGACAACTAGACACAAGAACAGGTTTTTTCCACACGCCATCACTCTACTAAACAAATAATTCCCTCAACACTGTCAGACTTTCTACTAAATCTGCACTTCTATTCTACTAGTTTTTCTCATCATTCCTATCACCCATTTCCTCCCATGTTGACTGTATGACTGTAACTTGTTGCTTATATCTTAAGATTTTTATTAATATTGCTTCTTCGTTGCTTATTTGACCCCTATGACAATCATTAAGTGTTGTACCACATGATTCTTGACAAATGTATATTTTATTTTATGTACGCTGAGAGCATATGCACCAAGACAAATTCCTTGTGCGTCCAATCACACTTGGCCAATAAAAATTCTATTCTATTCTATTCTGTAAGAGGAAACAATTGGACAGGGATAGTTCATATCATGGCCCGCAGGAATGTACTGGTTGTGAGAGCAATCGAGCAATGGAGCAGAAATCTCCTTCGGAAGTTGTGGGAGCTTCATCACTGGAGACTTTCAAAAAGAAATTGGACTGCTATCTGTCAGAAATGATGTAGGCAGGATCTCCTGCTTGGGTGGGGGGTTGGACTAGATGACCTACAACACTGATGGCCATGCAAGCACAGAAACTCGGAGGCTGTGGATGAGGGGTTCTGTCTGCCTGGAGATGGGATTTACATAGGATTTACAGCTCAGCTTCCTCCTAACATCAGCTGCCGCAGGAGGCCGAGGTCCGTTTGGGAGCCTGTGCAATTTGATCCCTGCCCTCAGATCCCAAAGTCCTGGCCTCCGACTCTCAAAATCTAAGAAAGGAAGCAGGCTTTCCTCCAGCTCAGCTCTGGCTGGCAGTTGTTCAGGGGAGAAAATATTTCAGGGTCGTTTTCCTACTGAACCTCCTTCTGAAAGGATTTTGCTGTCCTGGTAGAAAGCGCTGGGGTGACAATGAAAAGCAGAGGGAGAAAGAGAGGGAGAGGGAGGGAGGGAGGAAGAGAGAGAAAGAGAGAGGGGGAGGGAGAGAGAGAAAGAGAGAGGGGAGAGAGGGAGAGGGAGGGAGTGAGAAAGGGAGGGAGAAAGAGAGAGGGAGGGAGAAAGAGGGAGGGAGGGAGAAAGAGGGAGGGAGGAAGGGAGGGAAGGATGGAGGGAGAGAGAGAGAAAGGGAGGAAGGGAGAAAGAGAGAGGGAGGGAGAAAGAGAGAGGGAGGGAGAAAGAGGGAGGGAGGGAAGGATGGAGGGAGGGAAGGATGGAGGGAGAGAGAGAGAAAGGGAGGGAGAAAGAGAGGGAGAGGGAGAAAGAGGGAGGGAGAGAGAGAGGAATGGAGGAAGGGAGAGAGAGAAAAAGAGTGAGGGAGGAATTGGATTGCATTTAACCTGTGCCTTATGTGTACCAGAAAATCCCTTTGACATTTAAAAAGGGAGTTTTTTCTGCTTTTCTGTTGATAAAGACTTTTGGTTTTCCTTCTTTCGTGTGGTGTGTGTCTTTTTGGACTAATTACCCTGTAATTACAGGCGGTTGGGACACTCCGGCAGAACACTGGGAATGCTGCAACTGTCATCAATTGCACTGATTCACTTAATAACAGTGGCAAGAAAGGTCATAACATGGGAAAAAGCTCACTTAACAACTGTCTCACTTAGCGACAGAAGTTTGGGCCTCATTTGTGGTCATAAATTGAGAACTACCCTTAGGTTGGTTTTTAATGCCTCATCCCTTGTTCCTGGTTGCTCAGGTTACACAATCATTTTTAAAAAACCAGTTTATTTATACAGTTTCATTTACAGGGGGTGGACAAAGAAATGGAAACACTTGACTTTTCTGCATCATAATGTTTGACCATGTTCAAATCAATCAAAACTTGACATATTTTAATGTTTTTTAAAAAGATAATCTGTTATTTGATATGTTTTTTTAAACTATATTTTTAACAGAAATTTAAGGAAATTGGTTATAACCTTCTAGAAATGGAAGGTAATAATAATAATAATAATAATAATAATAATAATAATAATAATAATAATTTATTAGATTTGTATGCCGCCCCTCTCCGAAGATTTGGGGCGGCTCACAACAGTAATAAAAAGCAGTATAGCAATGGAACAAATCTAATAATAAAAAGATATATAAAACCCCAACAATTAAAAAAACCATACAGCACATACATACCAAACATAAAATATAAAAGCCTGGGGGAGATGTCTTAATTCCCCCATGCCTGGCAATATAGATGGGTTTTGAGTAATTTATGAAAGACAAGGAGGGTGGGGGCCGTTCTAATCTCCGGGGGGAGTTGATTCCAGAGGGCCGGGGCCGCCGCAGAGAAGGCTCTTCCCCTGGGGCCCGAAAGTGCCCGAATGTTTGGCATTTCAAGAGGTCATGTCTCAAAAGTAATGACTGCTTTTGAAATAGAAGAGAAAACGTCCTCAGCCAAGCAGAGGTCTGGTCGAAAGTCGAAGTTGTCTGAGAGAGACCGTCGGACTCTAAAGCGAATTGTTAGAGTGGATCACAAGACCACAGCTCTTAAAATAACTGCAGAGCTCAATAGACACATACAGAACCCAGTTTCCCCAAAAAAACTGTTCGAAGGGAGCTTCACAAATCTGGATTCCACAAAAGAGCTGCAAGGTGTTTCCATTGTTTTGTCCATCCCCTGTAACTTATGATACTTAACTTATAAGTATCTATCTCTATTATCCAATCATTTATAGAACAAATTCCATGTTCAAAAGTATCTTCTGTACAGTGTTCCCTCGATTTTCGCAGGGGATATGTTCCGAGACCGCCCACAAAAGTCGAATTTCCGCGAAGTAGAGATGCGGAAGTAAATACACCATTTTTGGCTATGGACAGTATTACAAGCCTTCCCTTAACACTTTAAACCCCTAAATTACCATTTCCCATTCCCTTAACAACCATTTACTCACCCATTATTACTGGTACTCACCATTGAATAAGACACTTAGTGATCCTGATCTTTATAAACATAATTATTTATTAACAATAATTAATTTTTTTCTTATTTATTTGCAAAAATTATTAGTTTGGCGATGACGTATGACGTCATTGGGCGGGAAAAACCGTGGTATAGAAAAAAAACACGATGTATTTTTTAATTAATATTTTTTGAAAAACCGTGGTATAGGGTATCCGTGAAGTTCGAACCCGCGAAAATCGAGGGAACACTGTATCTTCTTTTCTGTTATCTTTAACATCGGTCTCTCCATTTCTGCACAATCTAATATATATATATTTAAAATGGCATTGTCTTATCTTGGTGTTTCACAATCCTCATTACCTGTCTACCATACTCTCTTAAAAGAATCGGGGTAATAATCCAGGAAGTTTAAGCATGGCTCAGGGGGCTGACATTCTACCCGCTGTTCCATTTATTTTCGAAAAGATCAGATCCCAAATCTTGCCATTGTGTTCCCTTGTTAACAGATGTGTTAGCCACAACTATCTGAAGTTAAAAGCTTCCTTGACACCTTCTGTCATTGGACTCTTCAGGTTGCTCCAAACAGCTGGGATCTCCCCCCTAACTTCTCTCTATTTCTTGTGAAAACTCTAAATATATTCCCCTTCCATTGATACACTCTCCTGTTACCATTTCCAATTTCTACCAGCAGATGTTCCTCTCTAGAGCCAGACGACAGGTGTTTCTTTACCCGCTAAAGGCAGGGAGGATGACAGGGAATACAAAACCCATGTGCTAAAACCACCTGCTGTAATTAAAACATGCAGAAAATCCCCTTTTGGGCGAAGACGCGAACCTCAATGAGAAAAGGTGTAAGGGAGGGCCAAAGAACGTATTTTGTGCTCTTTTTGCTTCCAAGAAAGAAAACAAACAAACCCTAAACATTGATTCCCATTATATTAGCATTCAGTACTCATTAAATCCAAAGGAAGGGCATGAAAGATTGTCCTCAACGTACAACCACAGCAGAGTGCAAAATTTATGTCATTAAATGAGACGTTTGTTAAGGGAATCTGTCTGTCTGTCTGTCTGTCTGTCTGTCTGTCTGTCTGTCTGTATGTATGTATGTATGTATGTATGTATGTATGTATGTATGTATGTATGTATATCTTTCTTTCTTTCTGTCTATCTATCTATCTATCTTTCTTTCTTTCTTTCTTTCTATCTATCTATCTATCTATCTATCATCTATCTATCTATCTATCATCTGTCTATCATCTGTCTGTCTGTCTGTCTGTCTGTCTGTCTGTCTGTATGTATGTATGTATGTATGTATGTATATCTTTCTTTCTATCTATCTATCTATCTATCTATCTATCATCTATCATCTATCTATCTATCATCTATCTATCATCTATCTATCATCTGTCCGTCTGTCTGTCTGTCTGTCTGTCTATCTATCTATTTATCTATCTATCTATCTTTCTATCTATCATCTATCTATCTATCTATCTATCTATCTATCTATCTTTCTTTCTTTCTATCTATCTATCTATCATCTATCTATCTATCTATCTATCTATCATCTATCATCTATCTATCTATCATCTGTCTATCATCTGTCTATCATCTGTCTGTCTGTCTGTCTGTCTGTCTGTCTGTCTGTCTGTCTGTCTATCTATCTATCTATCGATCTCTATCTATCTATCTATCTATCTATCTATCTATCATCTATCATCTATCTATCATCTGTCTGTCTGTCTGTCCGTCCATCCATCCATCCATCCATCCATCACACAATACTAGGACAAGGGGCCCTCCCGAAAGCTCATAGGTAAGAAAATGGGGACAAATCGAGGGAAATATTTCTTCACCCAGAGGGTCATTGGTTTATGGAATTCACTTCCAGAAGAGGTTGTGACAGCTGTCAGCCTTGATAGCTTCAAGGCAGGATTAGACAGATTCATGGATGCCAAGTGTATTGGTGGTTATTGAAACAGATGTCCATGTGCCGCCTCTATATTGGTTGAGGCAGGCAGGATTCCCTTGGGTATCATTTGTTCGGGGTCAAGGGAAAGGGAGGGGTTTGCATTCTCTTTCTGCTCAAGATCCCCATGGACAATCGGTGGGCCACTGTGTGACACAGAATGCTGGACTTGATGGGCTTTGGCCTGATTCAGTACGGCTCTTCTTATGTTCTTACGTTCCCAGCCAAAAGTCTACTCACAAGGTCAACCCTATAAATGTCCAACACTGAATCCAGATTTGTCAAGCAAAACACTCTTTACAGGCTTTCCCCCTCTGAAGGCATGAACGTTGACTTCTTGCAAAGAGCACCCTCTAAGCTGCTCCCCTTCAATACTGTGCTGACTCTGCACAGCTGTGCTCACTTCTCCTTTCTTATCTTTCTCAACTGCTCCTGCCTGCCTCTTGCCCTTCTCACCCAAGCAATCAGGATTGGGTCCCTCATTTCCCCATCTTCAGACCCTGGAAAATCCCCAATTGGGGGCTGCACATCTCCAGTTGGGGGTTCTATAGCCTCTGTAGTCTCTTCACCCCCAGACTCTCCCTGGTCCTCTGGTTCACTCTTGGACTCCTCTGGCAGCCACACAGGCCAGCCATGCCCAAATGGCCCCGGCTCCTTAGGCTCAAAGTCCGTGGCCAGAGGGCCTGGCTACAAGCCAACCACAACAGGAAGGTAACAGCATTCTGTGTGCTTTTGGCCTTTAGTCATGCCCGCCACATGACCATGGATACATCTACAATGAAATTTCATTTTAATATAGGTAGATTAGTTTACGTTCAAAGTGACGGTAAAGTTATTCTAAGTCTTTTTTAAAAAAAATAAAGTTTATTAATTAACAAGGGATAAATGGGGGGAAGGAAAGGGAGGGTACATGAATTCAAAATGGGTAAGGGTATTTATCACATGTTATTATATTTCATAGTATATGTAACAAGATGGAACAAAATTTCAATATTCACATTTGTATCTTATTACTATAAATAATTCATTTATCTATCTTATTGTATTAATTAAAGCTCATAGGAATCATAAGTATTAGTAAGAGTAGTAAAAGACTTATTTGTAGAAAGGTAAGTAGAAAAATAGGATTAGATTTATATGAAATATTGCGCAAAGGAAAAGTATATTTAAAAAAAGAAGAGGGAGAATGAAGAGGGAATCTGCATAAGTAGCAGACGTTATCAGGCAATACGACTAGGTATATTGATATATTATTGGGTGTATCAGTAATATTTCGGTAGAAAAGAAAAAAGAAAAAAAGAAAAGAAATAAGTAGAAAAGATAAGATATATTTATATCTACGTAGTAAGTGCTGAAAAAGAAAGGAGGTATAGCTTAATTAGTCTGAGATAAGTTAATGGTTAAATTGTAAAATTGTAGTGAGAATCTAAGTCTAAGTTTATTCTAAGTCTAAGTTTAGAATTTGCTGTTCTTTCCTTTGCTAGCTTTTCGTGCAGCCCAGATCAAAAGTAGTTTGTTGTTGTTGTGTTTTTTACAGGCTCGCCTCATTCTATTCTTTGTGGGTTTTGTGGGTTTTAAGCTCCCGCTGTAATTTCTGTGGATGGAGCTTTTTCTTTTGCTCGGGAAAGCCAAAATTGGTTTATTACGAGGGCATCTTTGTAATATTTGATTACACAGATGGTTTGGCACGAAAGGGGTTAAAATAGCATGAGAAGACGCAGATGGCTCAGTGCAAAAAACTATCAAGACATGGTGAGGTTGCGGATATACTGTATGGCAAGAATATAAAAAATGCTTTTTCTTGTACCTCCGACCTACAATCCCATTTATAAAACGCAGGGTAGAATTCTTTGACTGTTGCGTCTTTTTGAATACAGATTTGCTAAATTTTTAGGGGGCATCTCCCATTCATCTCTGGATGAAAATCCCTCAAGAAAGAATCTGGTCGAAGACGTCCGACCTACAGCAAAAAGTTTGTGATTTGGAGTCACTCTGTGCGAGAGATGAAAAGACTCCAGCAAATACAGTGGTACCTCTACTTACGAACTTAATTCGTTCCCGTGAGCAGGTTCTTAAGTAGAAAAGTTTGTAAGAAGAAGCAATTTTTCCCATGGGAATCAATGTAAAAGCAAATAATGTGTGTGATTGGGGAAACCACAGGGAGGGTGGAGACCCTGTCTCCTCCCAGGAGATTCCTAGAGAGGCCCCACAGAGGCTTCTCCCCGCCTTTTTCAGTCCTGTTTCCTCCCAGGAGATTCCTAGAGAGACCCCATGGAGGCTTCTCCCTGACTTTTCCGGTCCTGTTTCCTCCCAGGAGATTCCAAGAGCAGCCCCACGGAATCTTCTCATTGCCTTTTCCGGCCCTGTTTCCTCCCAGGAGATTCCTAGAGAGGCCCCACAGAGGCTTCTCCCCACCTTTTCCGGCCTTGTTTCCTCCCAGGAGATTCCTAGAGAAGCCCCACAGAGGCTTCTCATTGCCTTTTCCAGTCCTGTTTCCTCCCAGGAGATTCCTAGAGAGGCCCCACAGAGGCTTCTCCCTGCCTTTTCCAGTTACAGTTTCAGAAGCTCGGGGTTGTAAGTGGAAAATGGTTCTTGAGAAGAGGCAAAAAAATCTTGAACACCTGGTTCTTATCTAGAAAAGTTCGTAAGTAGAGGCATTTGAAGGTAGAGGTACCACTGTATCAGTCAAAGTGTTTATTTAATGAGGGGTCCTTGGTTGTTTTCCTGCAGATGTTTCATTACCCAACTAAGTAACATCATCAGTACTTGTTGTGGTTGGCTCTGGCCCAGCTCCAAGGAATGTGGAGGTGGATGCAGGGGAAACATCAACATGTCATAGGCCCCTTTTATTGCCGACAGAGTCAGGTAGTGAAGTTTCCTCGGAAGAAGAAGAAGGTGGGGGTGACTTGGAAGAGGGGAGTTTGGCAGACAGCCCAGGAGGAGATCAATCATCCTTATTATCCCTGGATTCTGAACAAGAACTTATGACACAGCCACGCATGCATAGAGAGATGCATAGGAGGGAACAACTGAAGGATTATTACAGGAGATAAGTGAGGCCACCTGTGGTTGGGTGGGGCTGCTGTAATTAGTGCTACAGATAAAAGAGCAGCCTGATGGTTTAGCCTCATGGCAGTTTATCTGATTCATAGTTTCGTCAAGATCGTGGTTTTTGCTGTTCAAGACTGTGTGTGGACTTTCTGGACTTTAGAATTGGACTCAATTTCCCAGTTATTGGGTGAGCAATTGGATTACATTTACTCTGTGCCTTGTGTGTATCAGAAAATCCCTGTGACATTTAAAAAGGGAGCTGTTTCTGTTTTTCTGTTGATAAAGACTTTTAGTTTTCCTTCTATCGTGTGGTGTGTGTCTTCCTTGACTAATTACCCTGTAATTACAGGCGGTTGAGACATGCCGGCAGAACAGTACTGGAAGGGTTTGCTCTTGGTTTTTAGACCAGTGGGTTTGCCATGCGCCGTTTATTTCTAGTTTGTAAACATTGCTTCTTTATGTCATTTTAAATGTTACTTCCCTACAGCTAACACTGATGATGTTACCTAGTTTAGGTAATGAAATATCTGCAAAAAACCCCCCCAGCCAAGCTCAAGAAATACAACCTTAAGTTACAAACATCCTCCCTTATTGTTTATTTGATGATCCATTGTCTGAAGTTTGTTTGTTCTTTTATGTATTTTTTAAACTTTATAAATGAATAAAAATATTTTTTTTTTTAAAAGAAACTAACTTATGGTTGGCTATGTGCAGTATGCATTCTTTTGTTTTTTTTTTAAAAAGGACCAGAAAATATTGTGAATGGCAAAAACTTTGATTCCTCTCCTTAACCCTGGGGAATAACACCCTCCTACAGTTTTGTTTACAGAACTGCAGAAAAAACAATTGCTCCCAACTGGCCTTCCATTGAGGACCTGTATACTGCATGAGTCAAAAAGAGGGTCGTGAGAATATTTATTGACCCCTCACATCCTGGGCACAAACTGTTTCAACTCCTACCCTCAAAATGTCACTACAGAGACCTGCACACCAAGACAACTAGACACAAGAACCGTTTTCCCCCAACGCCATCACTCTGCTAAACAAATACAGTAATTCCCTCAACACTGTCAGACTATTTACTAAGTCTGCACTACTATTACTACTAATTTTTCTCATCATCCCTATCACCCATTTCCTCCCACTTATGATTGTGTATGACTGTAACTCGTTGCTTGCATCCTTAAGATTTTTTATTAATATTTCTTCATTGCTTATTTGAGCATCTGCACCAAAGACAAATTCCTTGTGTGTCCAATCACACTTGGCCAATAAATAATCCTATCCAATCCCAATCCCATTCCCATTCCCAATTCTATTCTATTCTATTCTATTCTATTCTATTCCATTCCATTCCATTCCATTCCATTCCACCATTCCATCCCATCGCATCCCAAATCTTAAGGACCTATATAGCCCTACATGGCATTGGACCAGAATATCTTCAGGACTGCCTCCTGCCGCATGAATCCCAGCAACCGATAAGGTCCCACAGAGTTGGCCTTCTACAGGTCCCGTTGACTAAACAATGTCATCTGGCGGGACCCAGGGGAAGAGCCTTATCTGTGGTGGCCCCGGCCCTCTGGAATCAACTCCCCCCCCCAGAGATTAGGACTGCCCCCACCCTCCTTGCCTTTTGAAAACTCCTGAAAACCCACCTATGTCACCAGGCATGGGGAAACTGATATACCGCTTAGCTATTACGGTTTTTTATGTATGGTCTGTTAGGTTGTGTGATTGTTTTTTATAATAATTGTTTTAAATTGTTTTAAACATTAGATTTGTACATTGTGTATTGTTGTTGTGAGCCGCTCTGAGTCCTCGGAGAGGGGCGGCATACAAATCTAAAAAATTATTACTATTACTATTACTATTACTATTACTATTACTATTACTATTACTATTACTATTACTATTACTATTACTATTACTATTACTATTACTATTACTATTACTATTACTATTACTATTACTATTACTATTACTATTATTATCCCATCCCATCTCATCCCATTCCATTCCATAATTTTTCTATTCTATTCTGTTTCCTTCTGTTCTGTTTTTTTTTACAAGAAGTGGGACAACTTCGATGAATTATTATGCCTCCAGCCTTCCTCACCAGACAGCCAAAGCGGCTTCTGGTCGGGGCTCCGGAGAAGAGACAGCCAAGGTCTCACGTGCAGGGCCGAGCAGAAGGAGACAAAGACGCGCGTTCGGCTCTGGCATCATCGCCACGTCGGGTGAATAATTCATCGGTCGGGCAAGCCGTCCGCTTAGTAGCGCGCAGGGGCGCAGAACAAAGCAGCTCCCGACCTTGGAGACGCCCTGCTTATCCAGGCGCCTTCTTGGCTTGACCACAACTCCCATCACCCAACCTTTGGAGCCGAAGGCTGGGCATGATGGGGCTTGTCGTCTAAACCCGTCGGAAGGAGCCCGGCGAGGTAAAATTTGACCGAAGGAGGAGGCGACCCCGAGGCGGCCTTTTGTACCAAGCCTCGCCCGCGGAAGCGAGTCGGACGCCGAGGTCTCTCAAGCCCTTCCCACGTTCTGGCTGCCTTCTTCCCGCGATGCCCTTCACCCGATTGGATGACTCGCTTTCCTGATGGTTAGAACAACCTCGAGAAGTTGTAAAAGCTCCAAGGCTGGAAGTTTTTAAGAAGAGATAACCATTTGTCTGAAGTGGTGTAGGGTTTCCTGCTTCGGCAGGGGGGTTGGACTAGAAGACCTCCAAGGTCCCTTTCTTCTCTTCTCTATTTCTACTCTATTCTGCTCTATTCTACTCTACTCTATTCTTATTCTTATTCTACTCTGCTCTTCTCTATTCTATTCTACTCTGCTCTATTCTACTTTATTTCTATTCTATTTATTCTCTCTTGTCTTAATTATAGTCCTTATTCTACTCTACTCTACTCTACTCTACTCTACTCTACTCTACTCTACTCTATTCTATATCTCCTCTCCTCTATCCTTGTTCTATGTATTCTATCTCTTATCTTCTCTATTCTATTCTTATTCTATTTATTCTTTCTCTTCTCTTCTCTTCCCTTCTTTATTCTAATTCCACTCCACTCCATTCCATTCCAACTCAGGAGTCCATCAGACCAAGAATATCTAACCCAGGTTAATCTAACCAAGCTATCTCAAAGATTTCCCCCACCCCCCAATACACACACATTCAAGAGGCAACTGGACTTTCTGGCTTTTCTTGGGAGACGTTTAGCTTGCCACCCAAGATGCTTCTTCCACTCTAACTTGATGGTGGGGAATTTGCCCTTCTTGAAGGCCACCAATCCAATCAGAGCCGAGAATGCTTCCTGGATGAGAAGCGAAACGCCTTCAAAGGAAAAAAAAAACCCAACAGTTGCCCCTTGGGGAAAAATAAGCACCTTTTGGGGCAACCGCGAACCTGGATGACTGAGACCCTCCGCGGACCTCTAACCAAGCTAAACACGCGTGATGGGGGGAGCGGATCTCCCACGCTTTCGCCGAACTCAGGGACAGCAAGAAAGACTGGCCCACAGTGTGAAATGAGAGGCATTGGATTCGTAGGTATCACGGAAGGCGTCCAGACAGCGCTTTTAAGCTTTTTTTTTTTTAAGCGCAAAAGTCCCGAAGTTGAAGCTGTTATATATCAAGTTTCCCACACTTTAAAAAATCCAAATCTTTTGTTTATTTTTTATTTTTTGCGCGCGCGGGGGGAGGAGGGGGTCATTTACGGCGGTGGAAACTACTGAAAAAGTACCACCAGCATCTGTGGTGCTGCCAATCGAGCATCCGCAGAATGGTTAACCGGCTTGATCACCAACTAGAAATCATCCAGGTTTCTCACGACTCGTTTGAGTCAGCGGAAGGATCGCGCTTCCAAGGCCTGGGTGGATTTCCACCTGGGATCGTTTGCTCCAAGCGAGGCTTTCCAAATCGGCAGATCCCGAAAAATGGCGTCGCAATTTCAAGGCTGCAACTTTGTTGCTTGCTACTCTCAATCCCATGGTCCCCAGCCTTTATGAGACAATGGGTACCGCTCCCCACCCCCCAACAAAGCACGTCGATCGCGTGATCTGGTCGCTTTGGTTAGATCTGCCGTCCCACCCACCTTGCGATTGTGTGCTCAGCCTCATCCGTGAGCTTTATATATACAGTACATGGTCTGCCGAATCCTTGAAGGCAATCCGGATTGGGAATCTAGAAAAAGGAGTCGCTTTCCCCCCTGGGGGTAATATATATGCAACCCACGCTTTCCCCCACCCTTTTTATTTGCAAACCCAGCCGCCGAGCCTCGAGGTAACAGCGGCTAAAGGGCTATAGGGACACGACACGTCCCTTCTTACTTTTCCCTGTCGTGCCTTATAAAAACCCTCCACGCTGGTATTCCTCCCCCCCCCCAGTTTGAAGACGTGTGGACTTATAATAATAACAACAGAGTTGGAAGGGACCTTGGAGGTCTTCTAGTCCAACCCCCTGCTTAGGCAGGAAACCCAACACTGCTTCAGACAGATGGTTATCCAACATCTGCTTAAAAACTTCCAGCGTTGGGGCATTCACAACTTCTGGAGGCAAGCCGTTCCACTGATTAACTCTTCTGACTGTCAGGAAATTTCCCCCTAGTTCTAAGTTGCTTCTCTCCTTGTTTAGCTTCCACCGATTGCTTCTTGTTCTATCCTCAGGCGCTTTGGAGAATAGGTTGACTCCGTCTTCTTTGTGGCAACCCCTGAGATATTGGAACACTGCTATCATGTCTCCCCTGGTCCTTCTTATAATTTTATAATTTCCAGAATTCTGGGAAATGAAGTCCACGCGTCCTCAAATTGAGAAATTTGGGCACCCATCAAATCATGAAGCAGGGAATTCCGCGGGATATTAATCTTCTTTTGGAGAGCTGCCCAGAAGCGCAGGATGGAGAGGTCGGCGCTTCCGTTAAAGCGCCTACACCGCCGCTTGCCGAGATTGCGGGCCGTCAGCCTGGCACCCGCCTCCTTTACCCTTCGCCAAAAAGAGACCACCCCACCCCCCCCGCGCTCCCTTCCAAGCTCCTCCACCTTGGCTCGCTCTTTCTCTCTCTCTTCCTTCCAATTCGGGAAGCTCGCCCGGCGGGAAGAAAAACCCACCAGCTGGTGCGTAAAAGCGCGATTGGTGCGTAAAAGTGCCGGCTTGCGCTCTCTCCTTCGCCACTCCGGCCCTGACCAGGGGTGACCCTCGCGCCTGGCCGGAGTCCTTCCTCCTCCTTCTCCTCCCCCCATCGGTGATCCTGCGAGACGCGCCTCCACCTCCGCCCTTCTCCTTCCCCCGCCACCTCCCCCCCCCCCCCAGCTTCGGGAAGGTCTGGCGAAGCCAGCCTCCTTTAAACTCCAGGCATGTCGAGAGGAGCTGCGCGTGAGATCACCCGGGTTATAAATATCTCCGTGCCAGCGCCGCGCTCTCGGACGGACCCCGCGCTCTTTTCCCTCTCGCGGGGGCCGACTATGCCGCCTTCCCGGCGCGGCGGCGGAGCGCACGGCCGGCTGCCCTGTAGGTGCAGCGGCGGCGGCAGCTGCAGCGGCGGAAGGAGTAGCAGCAGCAGCAGCCGCCGCCGCTTCTCCTCCTCCTCCTCCTCCAAAATGCCAGGCGCGTCTCTCGGGCTGGAAGCATGAGCCTGCCTTCCTCCAGCTGCCTCCACCTCCTCCTCCTCTTGCTTAGTGGCCACTTGATCCTCCCGGCTTTGGCGCGCCCGCGGCCCCTTCGGGCGCAATTTGGAGAGGCCGAGCGCCACAACGTTGGCAGCAGCAGCAGCAGCAGCGATCTTGGAAATCGCCCCGCCACTTCGTCTCTCTCCTCCTCCTCTTCCTCCTCCTCCTTTTCCGCACCTTCCTCGGGAGTTCAAAGCGGCGGCTCGGAGATGAGCAGTTTTATGTGGAGTCCCTCCGGGCGTCGAACGGGCAGCCTCTACTGCAGGGTGGGCATCGGCTTCCATCTCCAGATCCACCCGGATGGACAGGTCAACGGCTCTCACCACGATAGCCTCTTAAGTAAGTAAGTAAGCCAAGCGTGGGCGCCTCTCCCGCCCCTCGTTTTGGCGGTGGGCACGCCGGAGCGGTCGCCAAGTTCTGCGTTTCGGGGAGCCGGTGTTGACTTGGCCATGCGTTGCACGCCTATGTTGTTGTTGTTTTTAAAGTGCATCTTAAAAAAACATTTAATAGATAGTTCAGAATGTCTCGCTTGGCTCAGTCCCTGGAGGATTCCTCTTATTTAATTTCTAGCTTTTGAAGCGCGCTGCTTTGCGCTCCGGGAGTTAAATTCAGGTGCTTCAACGCCTTTGGGAATTTTTTATACTGCGGTTCGCAGGCAGTGAAAACCCTAAAGCGCTGGAGCGGTGAAATCTGGACGAGAGATACTTCTCCAAATAAAAGGGTCTGTAAATTGGCGATGAAAGATACCGGATGCTAATGCAAGCTGCTGAGAGCAAAGCCATCCCAAATAAGTAGGTAGGTAAGTAGTCCAGCGTGAAAATTACCGGAAACTATAACAAATAGATAGATAGAATTCTTTATTGGCCAAGTGTGATTGGACACACAAGGAATTTGTCTTTGGTGCAGATGCTCTCAGTGTACATAAAAGAAAATGTACATTTGTCAAGAATCATGAGGTGCAACACTTAATGATTGTCATAGGAGTCAAATAAGCAGGAAACAATTAATATTAATAAAAATCTTAAGGATGCAAGTAACAAGTTACAGTCATACAGTCATAAATGGGAGGAGAGGGGTGATAGGAATGATGGGGGAAAACTAGTTGTAATGGCAGTGCAGACTTAGTAAATATACTGCTAAAAAAATAAAGGGAACACTCAAATAACACATCCTAGATCTGAATGAATGAAATATTCTCTTTGTTCTGTACAAAGTTGAATGTGCACAACAGCAGGTGAAATTGATTGTCAATCAAGGTTGCTTCCTAAGTGGACAGTTTGATTTCACAGAGGTTTGATTTATTTGGGTTCTATTGTGTTGTTTAAGTGTTTCCTTTACTTTTTTGAGCAGTGTAGTTTGACAGTGTTGAGGGAATTTTTTGTTTAGAAGAATGATAGCGTTCGGGGCTTCAAGAGTTGTAGAACTAATCCTACATAGCTTTTGCTCTGGCAATCTCACACTACTTGCCAGAGCTTACAAAACTTTCGCCAGACCCATCCTTGAAAACAGCTCATCTGTTTGGAACCCATATCACATCTCAGACATTAACACCCTTGAAAATGTCCAAAGATACTTCACCAGAAGAGCCCTTCACTCCTCCACTCGAAACAGAATACCCTACGAGATTACACTTTCAATCCTGGGCCTAGAAAGTTTAGAACTAAGATGCCTTAAACAAGATCTAAGTATTGCCCACAAGATCATATGCTGCAACGTCCTGCCTGTCGGCGACTACTTCAGCTTCAACCACAACAACACAAGAGCACACAACAGATTTAAACTTAATATTAACCGCTCCAAACTTGACTGTAAAAAATATGACTTCAGTAACCGAGTTGTCAAAGCGTGGAACTCATTACCGGACTCCATAGTGTCATCCCCAAACCCCCAACACTTTACCCTTAGATTATCCACGGTTGACCTATCCAGATTCCTAAGAGGTCAGTAAGGGGCGAGTACAAGTGCACTAGAGTGCCTTCCGTCCCCTGTCCTATTGCTCTCCTATATCTCCTATACCTTTCTTCTATTCCTATATCTCTTCTTCTATTCTTTCATTGATATGTTCTATTACTATATCTTTTTTTCTATTATTTCTTAGATATATATTTACTATGAGTATCTCCTCTATAACCTTCATCATGTATTTTACTATGTGTATATAGATATATACCCACTAAAACCCTCATTGTGTATTGGACTAGATAGATAGATAGATAGATAGATAGATAGATAGATAGATAGATAGATAGATAGATAGATAGATAGATAGATAAAAAATAAACTGTTCTTGTGTCTAGTTGTCTTGGTGTGCAGTGCTCTGTAGCGACATTTTGAGGGTAGGAGTTGAAATAGTTTATATCCAGGATGCGAGGGGTTGGTAAAAGAGTAATTAAAATAATTCGGGTTTTAATAATTCAGGTTTCTGCTCTCTTGAAATCTTGACTATTTATTCCTTGGGTCTTCAGGGCACCACTTACCCTGTTAAGTAGGTTTAGACTCTATTCGGTTTTTAAAAAGGCAGAATTTTTGCCCAGGTGAGAGAAAATAGAAGCTGTTGGCTTCATTGAAGAAGGGGGATGTCAGTTGGTGGAACTGTGGGAGAGATGGGTTGACTACAAACAACCATTGCAGACTCCGATGCAAACATCCGAAGGAATGCAGTGTACAGGGAGTCCTCCACTTACGACCAAAATTGAGCCCCAAGGTTGTGCTGCTGATTGAGGCAGTTTAAGTGAGTTTGCCTCATTTTACGATCTTTTTTTTTTGGCTTGCCATGGTTTGTTAAGTGAATCACTGAAGTTGTTTAAGTTAGTAACATGAATTAAGTTAGGGAGGTAAATCTGGATTCCCCATTGAGTTTGCTTCTTGGAAGGTCGCCAAAGGCGATGACATGACCCCGGGACGTTTCAACCATGATGGATACATGCCACTGCTTATTGGTACCTGGACTATCGTTAAGTGTTGTACCTCATGATTCTTAAAGAACTTATCTTTTATGTACATTGAGAGCATCTGCACCAATGACAAATTCCTTGTGTGTCTAATTGCACTTGGCCAGTGAAATTCTACTCCACTAAACTCTATTCTATTCTTCATTCCAATATTCTATTCTATTCTATTTTACTCTACTCTACTCTATTCTATTCTATTCTATTCTATTCTTCATTCCAATATTCTATTCTATTCTATTCTATTCTACTCTTCTCTACTCTACTCTACTCTATTCTATTCTTCATTCCAATATTCTATTCTATTCTATTCTATTCTTCATTCCAATATTCTATTCTATTCTATTCCATTCCATTCCATTCTATTCCATTCCATTCCATTCCACTCTACTCTATTCTATTCTATTCTATTCTTCATTCCAATATTCTATTCTATTCTATTCTTCATTCCAATATTCTATTCTATTCCATTCCATTCCATTCCATTCCATTCCATTCCATTCCATTCCATTCTACTCTATTCTATTCTTCATTCCAATATTCTATTCTTCATTACAATATTCTATTCTATTCTATTCTACTCTACACTACTCTATTCTATTCTTCATTCCAATATTCTATTCTATTCTTCATTCCAATATTCTATTCTATTCTTCATTCCAATATTCTATTCTATTCTATTCTATTCTATTCCATTCCATTCCATTCTATTCCATTCCATTCCATTCTACTCTACTCTACTCTATTCTATTCTATTCTTCATTCCAATATTCTATTCTATTCTATTCTTCATTCCAATATTCTATTCTATTCCATTCCATTCCATTCCACTCTACTCTACTCTACTCTATTCTATTCTATTCTTCATTCCAATATTCTATTCTATTCTATTCTTCATTCCAATATTCTATTCTATTCCATTCCATTCCATTCTATTGTACTCTACTCTACTCTATTCTATTCTTCATTCCAATATTCTATTCTTCATTACAATATTCTATTCTATTCTATTCTACTCTACACTACTCTATTCTATTCTTCATTCCAATATTCTATTCTATTCTTCATTCCAATATTCTATTCTATTCTTCATTCCAATATTCTATTCTATTCTTCATTCCAATATTCTATTCTATTCTTCATTCCAATATTCTATTCTATTCTTCATTCCAATATTCTATTCTATTCTATTCTATTCTTCATTCCAATATTCTATTCTATTCTAGTCTAGTCTAGTCCATTCCATTCTTGCCAAGTATCCGAATTTTGATCACATGACCATAGGGGTGCGGCAAAGGTTGTAAGTGTGCAAAATGGTCCTAAGTCACTTTTAGTAAACTCTGAACAGTTAGTAAATGAATGGCTGTAAGTTAAGGACTACCTGTAGAACGATTGGCTAATCCTAATGCAATTGGGAAGGTTCCTAATGCAAACAACGCATGGTGTAAAATCAAGATGGATGTGTGAAAGGCACCACTAGAGTACGGATCACAAGGTGCAGCTGATATATTTTGCAACAACCCATGTTTTTCTTCCTGGACTGGGCTACTTCAAGGCAGCAGCTGGGAAGTTTGCTGGAACTGGGTATACGAAGGCCTAGGGGCAACATAATCGCAGTCTTGGAATATTTGACGGGCTGTCACAGGGAAGAAGGGGTCAACCTCTTCTCCAAAGCATCCGAGGGCAGGACAAGAACTAACAGATGGAGACTTAGAGTGATCCAACCTAGAACTAAGGAGGAATTCTGCTGACAGTGAGAACAATTAGCCTTCAAAAGTTGTGGACTGGAGGTTTTAAGAAGAAATTGGAAAGCCATTTGTCTGAAATGGTATAGGGCAGTGATTATTATTGTTATTGTTGTTGTTATTATTATTATTATTATTATATTTATTATTATATTTATTATTTTATTATTTTATTATTTTATTTATTTATTCATTCATTCATTCATTCATTCATTCATTCATTCATTCATTTATTTGACTTCTATGCTGCCCAATCCCGAAGGACCGAGGGCAGCTTACAACAATATAAAAATACAATTTACAATAAAAAGAAGTCAAATATAAATTAAAACAGTAAGCCCAGTTAAAACCCACGACTCAACAATCAGATCAACATATACATACCATTCAATACGATCTGGCCATGAAAGATGTAAAATTCATGGCCTGCCAGGTCTTCATATCCTTTCGGAAGGCCAGCAGGGTGGGAGCAGTATGGACATCCGGGGGGCGGATTTGGTTCCTAGAGCGGCCCTACCCCATGGACCCGCCTACCTGCATTGTTTAGTCCAATGTTTCCCAACCTTGGCAACTTGAAGATATCTGGACTTCAACTCCCAGAATTCCCCAGCCAGCACTCGCTGGCTGGGGAATTCTGGGAGTTGAAGTCCAAATATCTTCTAGTTGCCAAGGTTGGGAAACACTGGTTTAGTTGACGGGATCCAGAGAAGGCCAAGTGTGTGGGGGAGGGTGCTAACATGCATGCATATGCCGACACCCCTTCCCCCCCATGCATGTGCACCCCGTCATTGCCCCCCCCGCCATGCCCATGAGGCCTTATTGAAGTGTGATATGTGAAAAAAATTGCCCAAATGGGCAAACCAGAAATGCGAGAAAATGCACTGTGCTGTTTTTTCCACTCCAGATGGTTCAGGGCAGTGTCACTCGCTGGGCTGACAATTTGCTTCGTGTTCCCCACGCTCTCCTTCCTGGGTCACCTCCACCCCCCAGGCTGGGTAGCTAGGTGAATGGGTGCTGCCAGAAGCATAAATGCTGCCAGCGCCGCTTCCACCCACACCTTCTGCTTGCACCTCAGGCCGATGGTAACTGTGTGACGTTGGAGGGGAGCCAGGCAGGAGAGAGGGAAGCGTGTCCGAGGCCAGGAAGGAGGAAAGAGGAAAGAAGCAAGGAGCGCAGACGCAGCAGCAGCAGGGAAGAAATGGAAAGTCGAGGTGAGACCAGTAATCCAGGAAGTGACAGCCGCCAATCAGCTATAGCTGCACACGCATCTCAATTTTCGCCGGTGGAACTATGTTCCACCCCGTCCTGCCTGCTGCCCACTCCTGGTTTCTTGCCTGAGCAAGGGGGTTGGACTAGAAGACCTCCAAAGTCCCTCCCAACAATGTTGTTCTGTTAACCGCGGTGTGCTAAGATTCAGCTAATGCCATGTCGTGGCCAGCAATAAAGTTTTCTTGGTAGGTTATCTTAGAAACATAGAAACATAGAAACATAGAAGTCTGACGGCAGAAAAAGACCTCATGGTCCATCTAGTTCCTTTGTGGTACCCACAAATTTGGATAGGTTATTGCTTCTTATGGTGATATCCATTTAGGAATTTCCATATAATATTGTTTTTTAATTTGGATCTAATTATCCATAATACAGTGTTCCCTCGATTTTCACGGGGGATACGTTCCGAGACCGCCCGCGAAAGTCGAATTTCCACGAAGTAGAGATGCGGAAGTAAATACACCATTTTTGGCTATGGACAGTATTACAAGCCTTCCCTCAACACTTTAAACCCCTAAATTACCATTTCCCATTCCCTTAACAACCATTTACTCACCATTATTACTGGTACTCACCATTGAATAAGACACTTCGTGATCCTGATATTTATAAACATAATTATTTATTAACAATAATTATTTTTTTTCTTATTTATTTGCAAAAATTATTAGTTTGGTGATGACGTGATATAGAAAAAAAAACCACGATGTATTTTTTTAATTAATATTTTTTGAAAAACCATGGTACAGTGATCCCCCGAGTTTCACGATCTCGATCTTTGCGAAACGCTATATCGCAATTTTTCCACCCGATGACGTCACTCCCTTCCTTTCTCATCTTTCTTTCTCTCTCTTTCTCTCTCTTGCTTCTTCCTCTCTCACACTCTCTTCCTCCCTCTCTCATCTCTTTCTTTCCTTCTCTCTCTTTCTCTATCTCTCCCCCTCTTGCTCTTGAGCGGCGGGCGGCACCCAGGGAAGGTTCCTTCAGCCGCCCACCAGCTGATCTGCTCGGCAGCGCAGTAGCAGCGAGGAGCCGAAGATGGGGTTTCCCCTTTGCGTGGGCAACGGGGAAACCCCATCTTCGGCTCCTCGCTGCTACTGCGCTGCCGAGCATATCAGCTGGTGGGCGGCTGAAGGAACCTTCCCTGGGTCTTCAACTCCCAGAGCGGCGGACAAGCGGCGGCCGGACAAGCGGCGGACAAGCGGCGGGCAGACAAGAAAAGCGGCGTCCGGACAAGCGGAAAAGCGGCGGACAAGCAGCGGCCGGAAAAGCGGTGGCCGGAAAAGTGGACAAGCGGCGGACAAGCAAAAAAGCGGCGGACAAGCGGTGGGCGGAAAAGCGGCGGCCGGACAAGCGGAAAAGCGGCGGACAAGCTGAAAAGCGGCGGACAAGCGGACAGGCAGGCGGCTCCTCAGCTGCTGGGTCTTCCCAGGTGCGGAAGTAAAAACACCATCTGCGCATGCGTGGCCATGGAAAAAGGGGCGCGCATGCGCAGATGGTGTTTTTACTTCCGCACCACTACATCCCGAAAAATCGATTATCGCGAGGGGTCTTGGAACGGAACCCTCGCGATAATCGGGGGATCACTGTATAGGGTATCCGTGAAGTTCGAACCCGCGAAAATCGAGGGAACACTGTACTTCTCCTTATATAATGTAAAGTATGAATATTTTTTTGTATTTATCAGTGGTGTTGGGCAAACCGAACTTGCAAAGTTTGGGTTCGTGCCGAACTTTGCAGTTTTCGGCATGCGAACCCGAACTTTTTAAAAAGTTCGGGTAAAGTTCAGGTTCGGCGTTCGGTCGAACACCGCGAAACGCCGCCACCCGGGAGGACAGTGGGGAATCCCATCGTGGGATTTCCCACCTCCGTTTGCTTGCAGTGCTGCAAGCAAAAGGAGGTGAGAAATCCCACGATGGGATTCCGGGGGTGGGACTTTGACATCACGGAGACTACTTCCTGACTGTTCTGTCTGGGTCACTCCAGAAGCTATGACCAACCCAAAAAGATAAGCCAGACACACCGGTTGAATCCAAACACAGTTTTATAATGGTAAAGAGACAAGAAGCCAACAGAAAATGTCCTTACAGATCAGGAAAACACTGGAACTCCAAATAGATACACGAAGGCAATTGTTCATACAGAAACACAGAATCCTTAATGCAGACGAGGCTGTTGAGATAACAGACACACTCCTCCCACCAGTCTTCAAGGCTGCTGGGCCACGAGCCAGGAACAAAAACACTGAGAGAAAATGCAGATAACACCAACTCCCCTTTGATAACACTCCACGCTGCATAGGATGGTTCTCATGTCTTATAAACCCTTCCCTGCTAATGAGGACCACACCCAACCCCCTGGTGTTTCTCATTCAATGCTGATAATATCTACGCAGTTGATTCCTCCTTTGAGCTATGCGTCTCTGCCGCATACTAATGATAGCTTGTGCGTCATCATCTAGGGACTCCAGGGAATCAAAGCTACTTGCTGGAGAGAGCCCTTCCCCAGGGCTCCCAGGCCTTGCATCACCTTCACTTTCGTGACTGCTGTCTACACTATCTGACTGCCAAGAACTCTCCTCTCCGCTCTCAGCCTCCCCCGGGCATGGAGCCAGCAGAGACGCAGCTGGTCTTTGATCTGGCTCAGGCTGAAACACAACACTGACCGGCTGAAACGGAGAGGAAGGAGTCTCCGTGATGTCAAAGCCCCACCCCCGGAATCCCATCGTGGGATTTCCTACCTCCTTGTTTATTTTTACAGAAAAGGACACCGCAGCGGCCCTGCTGCTGTTTGGGTTCGGGTTTAGATAAAGTTCTGGTTCAGCAAACTCACCCGAACTTCACGACAAAGTTCAGATTAATTCACCGAACTTCGTTGGGTTCGCCCAACACAATTTATCAGTCCCCAAAAAGGAATTCACCTAAAAACTATCTTCACTTAGCAACAGAAATTTTGTGGCTCCATTGGGTGTTATAAGTCGAGGACTCCGGGCATTCAGGCTTAATAGAAACATAGAAGATTGACAGCAGAAAAAGACCTCATGATCCATCTGGTCTGCCCTTATACTATTTCTGTATTTTATCTTAGGGTGGATCTATGTTTATCCCAAGCATGTTTAAATTCAGCTACGGAGGGTTTACCAACCACGTCTGCTGGAAGTTTGTTCCAAGCATCTACTACTCTTTCAATAAAATAATATTTTCTCATGTTGCTTCTGATCTTTCCCCCAACTAACCTCAGATTGTGCCCCCTTGTTCTTGTGTTCACTTTCCTATTGAAAACACTTCCCTCCTGAACCTTATTTATTTATTTATTTATTTATTTATTTATTCATTCATTCATTCATTCATTCATTCATTCATTCATTCATTCAATTTTTATGCGGCCCTTCTCCTTAGACTCAGGGCGGCTTACAACATGTTAGCAATAGCACCTTTTAACAGAGCCAGTGTATTGCCCCCATAATCTGGGTCCTCATTTGACCCACCTTGGAAGGATGGAAGGCTGAGTCAACCTTGAGCCGGTGATGAGATGTGAACCGCTGACCTTCAGATCTACAGTCAGCTTCAGTGGCCTGCAGTACAGCACTCTACCTGCTGTGCCACCCCGGCTCAATTTATTTAACCCTTTAACATATTTAAATGTTTTGATCATGTCCCCCTTTTCCCTTCTGTCCTCCAGAAGGG
The DNA here is from genome assembly GCF_031021105.1 of Erythrolamprus reginae. Taxonomy (NCBI): domain Eukaryota; kingdom Metazoa; phylum Chordata; class Lepidosauria; order Squamata; family Dipsadidae; genus Erythrolamprus; species Erythrolamprus reginae. The sequence continues at coordinate 8,950,539 of NC_091956.1, forward strand.
TGATGGCAATAGAGAGGAGAGAAATGGGCCAAGATGAACTTTTGGGAGCCTCTGGATTTCCTGTGGTTTGCTAGGCTATTTTTTGCAAAAGAATGGGTGTTTTGGAGAGCTGGCCCGACAGCTCTATTCTTCCTTGCTGCTATTGCAGTATTCTACATTGCAAAGCTATTGATGCTGCTTAACCAAGCCTTTTATTTACCCAGCAAGAACTGGAACATCTGCTGAGCTCTTCCAGCCAAAAATATATATATAACCCTGCATCAGCGTTTTGATTCACCCCACTTTTTGCAGTCTCTCTCTTTCTCTATTCCACTGCATTTTTCTGTTATTGTTTTTTAACTGCCTGGTTTGAATGACCACCGCAGTTTTAAGCCAAATTTTTGTTGTATTCCCTCTTTGTTTTTTCCCCAGTAGCTTTTCTTCTGTTGGAAGGCAACTCCAATCCTCCTCAGCTATGGGGCTCTGCTGGCTGGGAATTATGGGTTTTAGCTGGTACGGCTGGGATCGGGGTTACGGTGGCAGAAATTGAGATACACACAGGGTTGGGCAGCAGGCAGGACGGGGTGGAATAGAGTTCCATTGGCTGAAACCCACCTCTGTCGTCAGGCATGGAGGAATTGAGATATTCCTTTCCCCCCAGGCCTATACAATTTATGCATGGTGTGTTTGTGTGTATGTTTGACTTTTGGTAAGGGTTTTTAGTTATTTTAAATACTAGATTTGTCATATGCTGTTTTATTATTGTTGTTAGCCACCCCAAGTCTACGGAAAGGGGCGGCATACAAATCTAATAAATAGATAGATAGATAGATAGATAGATAGATAGATAGATAGATAGATAGATCAATCCATCAATCCATCAATCCACCAATCCACCAATCCACCAATCCACCAATCCACCAATCCACCAATCCACCAATCCATCAATCCATCACTCCATCACTCCATCACTCCATCCATCCATCCATCCATCCATCCAACCATCCAACCATCCAACCATCCAACCATCCAACCATCCAACCATCCAACCATCCAACCATCCAACCATCCAACCATCCAACCATCCAACCATCCAACCATCCAACCATCCAACCATCCAACCATCCAACCATCCAACCATCCAACCATCCAACCATCCAACCATCCAACCATCCAACCATCCAACCATCCAACCATCCAACCATCCAACCATCCAACCATCAAACCATCAAACCATCAAACCATCAAACCATCAAACCATAAATAAATGAAGATGCCTGCGCAGCTCCAGCTGATTGGCAGCTGTCACTTCTTGGATTACTGGTCTCAGCTTGGCTCTCCTTTTTCCCCCTGCTGCTGCTGTGTCTGCACTCTTTGCTTTTTTCCTCTTTCCTCCTTCCTGACCTCGGACAAGCTTCCCTCTCTCCTGCCCTGGTCCCCTCCAGCCTCACGCGGCCACCTCCCTCCTGAGGTGCAAACAGAAGGCGTGGGTGGAAGCAGCGCTGGCAACATTTATGCTTCTGGCAGCACCCGTTCGCCTAGCTACCCAGCCTGAGGTGGTGGGGAGGCGACCCGGGAAGGAGAGCATGGCAAACGCAAAGCAAATTGTCACCCAAGCGAGCGACACTGGTAAGATTGTAAGTCAAGGACTTAACAGTTCACTTGAACGATGATGATCGTTCAAGCCACTCCCAACTGATCACATGGCTGGCAAGCCACTCCTACCCATTCACATGACCATTAAGCCACACCCACAAAGTAAGCAACACCCACAGTGTGGCAGTAAAACTTTTGGCTGCCCATTACTGGATAGACATGCGTTTCCCAGACCAGAATACCTCCGAAACTGCCTTCTGCCACACGAATCCCAGTGGTCGATTAGGTCCCACAGAGTTGGCCTTCTCCGGGTCCCGTCGACTAAACAATGTCATCTGGTGGGACCCTGGGGAAGAGCCTTCTCTGTGGCAGCCCCGGCCCTCTGGAATCAACTCCCCTCAGAGATTAGGACAGCCCCCACCCTCCTCACCTTTCATAAGTTATTAAAAACTCATCTTTGCCGTCCTTGGAGAGAGGCGGCATACAAATCTAATAAATCATTATCATTATCATTATCATTATCATTATCATTATCATTATCATTATCATTATCATTATCATTATCATTATCATTATCATTATCATTATCATTATCATTATCATTATCATTATCATTATCATTATCATTTCCACCATCCCTATACCTGCATTCGCGTGCATCCACAATATTTGGTAGTAGCCCACCCCTGCACCTGGGCTTAATTTGGAACAGATACAATAGAGCAAAGGTCTCTAACCTTGACAACTTTAAGCCTGGTGGACTTCAACTCCCAGAATTCCGCAGCCAGTTGTCAACGGAATTCTGGGAGTTGAAGTCCGCCAGGCTTAAAGTGCCTAATTTGGAGACAATAGAGGCAGGCCAAGGATTTGCAGCAGGGGACAGCTAATTTTATGCCAGATTACTTTTATTAAATGGGGAAAAAATATCCTTAGATTTCCTAACCCTGCAGAGGAAAGCCCTCCGGCCTGGGAAAACCAGAATATTTTATTTCGCTCGCCATGTTGCATTTCACTTGTTTAAAAGTTAGTTTCCTTCTTCAGTTCCAGAATCCTCTTTGTTGACCTTCAAAGCAAAAACCCCCAAAACAAAACAAAAAAAAAACAAAACTCTGCTTCTCGGTTCCCCCCCCCCCCTGCTTTTTTGATGATCCTCTGAAGCAGAGCAAAAAATGCATCCTTTTGAGATACAAATCCTCAAAAGGACTTGGAGATAGAAGAAGGGGAACAGAAGGGGAGGAATGAGCTATTTAGCAGTGAAGTATTTGATTTGGAAAGGAGAGACAGGCTTCATTTCAGTCCATAGGGACATGTTGCAGAAAGGAAGGAACGGTGACAGCCTAACCTGGTGTTTCCCAATTTTGACAGCTTTAAGATAGGTGGGCTTTGACTCCTTTGAGAGAGTCGTGCTCTCTGGAGAATTCTGGGAGTTGAAGTCCAGACTTCTGATCAAGGAGAGAGTCAACCTGGAAATAAGGAGAAATTTTGATAGCGAGAACAATCTGTCAATGGAAGAGAAGTTAGGACCTTGGAATACTAATATCGAATGACCTAAGTGCTAAAGCCCACTGCAACAATATCGCCAAAAAAGCCTCTAGAGTTGTCAACCTGATCCTACGCAGCTTCTGCTCAGGCATCCTCACCCTACTCACAAGAGCCTAAAAAACTTTTGCCAGACCCATCCTAGACTACTGCTCATCTGTCTGGAACCCATACCACATCTCAGACATCAACACCCTTGAAAATGTCCAAAGATATTTCACAAGAAGAGCCCTTCACTCCTCCACTCGAAACAGAATATCCTACGAAAATAGACTAACAATCCTGGGCCTTGAAAGCCTAGAACTACGGCGCCTAAAACACGATCTGAGTATTGCCCACAAGATCATATGCTGCAGTGTCTTACCAGTCAATGACTACTTCAGCTTCAACCGCAATAACACAAGAGCACGCAACAGATTCAAACTTAATACGAACCGCGCCAAACTTGACTGTAAAAAATATTATTTCAACAATCGAGTTATCGAAGCGTGGAACTCATTACTGGACTCAATTGTCTCAACCCCTAACCCCCAACATTTCTTCCTTAGACTCTCCACGATTGACCTCTCCAGGTTCCTAAGAGGCCAGTAAGGGGCATACATAAGTGCACTGGTGTGCCTTTCGTCCCCTGTCCAATTATCTTTCCTTTCTTTCACCTATCTTATATATTCTCTTCCTTTCATATATCCTCTCCTCTAAGTTCTCCTTCACCCTCTTTTATATTATTACATGTCTATTTTCTTCCTATGTATTTATGTATTGGACAAATGAATAAATAAAATAAATAAAATAAATAAATAAAAAGTTGCCTTGGGAAGTTGTGGGAACTTCATCACTGGGGGATTACAACAAGGGACTGGACTGCCATCTGTTAGAAGTGGCATAAGGTCTCCTGCTTAGGTGGAGGGTTGGGTTAGATGACCTCCAAGGTCCCTTCCAATTCTGTTATTCTGTTATCTTAACAATGACAGTGTTTGAGAAACCCTGGCTAAACCTATCCAGGAAATATGATGTAACTAGTAATGGGGGGGAGAGGTTTATGAATTATTTATTTTTTATTTAATATTTTTATTGATTTTTATAATATAAAACACACACACAACATATTACATATAACATGTGCTCAGTGATCCCACCACCAGACAATCAATCATACTCCACCACCAGTAGGGGGTATTTCTTGTATAAATCATTTAAACCCAAGAGTGAAATACAGTACAGTGATACCTCGTCTTACAAACGCCTCATCATACAAATTTTTTGAGATACAAACCCGGGGTTTAAGATTTTTTTGCCTCTTCTTACAAACTATTTTCACCTTACAAACCCACTGCTGCTGCTGGGATGCCCCACCTGCGGACTTCCGTTGCCAGCTAAGCACCCATTTTTGCACTGCTGGGTTTCCCCTGAGGATCCCCTCCATGGGAAACCCCACCTCCGGACTTCTCTATTTTTGCGATGCTTCAGGGGAATCCCAGCATCGCAAAAACAGGCGCTTCACTGGCAACAGAAGTCCAGAGGTGGGGTTTCCCAGCGAGGGGAGCCTCAGTGAAATTGCAGCAACGCAGAAACACAGAGGTCCGGAGGTGGGGTTTCGAGGACTTCCATGTTTTTGCAATGCTGCAATTTCACTGATGCTCCCTTCCCAGCGAAGCGCTCATTTTTGCGATGCTGGGATTCCCCTGCAGTATCGCAAAAACACAGAAGTCCGGAGGTGGGTTTTCCTATGGAGGGGAGCCTCAGGGAAATCCTAGCAGAGCAAAAACGGGTGCTTCGGCTGGCAAAAGGGGTTAATTTTGGGCTTGCACGCATTAATCGCTTTTCCATTGATTCCTATGGGAAACATTGTTTCATCTTACAAACTTTTCACCTTAAGAACCTCATCCCGGAACCAATTAAGTTTGTAAGACAAGGTATCACTGTATTTCCTTACATATTATAGAGTAATTCCAACTTGTTTCTTATAGCTTGGTCTCGGATCCTACTCGCCATATCTCGTCTTACCTTGTCCCATCGCCCCATCAGTTGTTGCAAATCAGTTTCATTAATCGAATTCATCCTTTTATCCATAATCATAATCTCCACCATAAAGTAAAACAACATATAGTTATAAAAACAACAATGCTTAAAATCAATCATATACAAACTTTGCTTTTCTCATTACTCCCTAAATGGAGGTTCTTATCTCTCCCTCTGTAAAATTTTCTGTTAATTTTATACAACATTAGCAATTCTTTAAAATCTAAACTAAATTTTTCCCTCACCGTCTTACTACAAAAGGTTGCAAAAATGCAAAGAGTAATAAAAATCTCTTTGTCATTTGGAGAACTTTATACTTCATTAATAAAACAAACAGTATTTGGATGGAGTTACAACATATCTTATAGAAAAAAACGGTTCCAACTATGTTTACATTCCATTATAGCTCATTTTAATTAATTATATACACCAGCTTTGAAGAAATACACATCTTAAATTATAAGTGTCATCTTATATCTTTATATTAGACAATAAATTCTATTACCAGGAAAAAAACCTTTATCAATTACCGTAAAATTTACAGCGTAAATATTATTCTATTGTACATTAATTACGGCGTTTTCCCTTTTCCCTAACCACCAATAAAACCTCTCCCAACATTTGTAAAAATCAGATTCTCCTTTCCTCCTGCATCAGTTTTGTCCTTTAAAACCTCAGGACATTTATAAATAAATGTATATTCAGATAAACCAGGCAGCAAGGAAAGAAGCACCCATCCATGAAATAACTGGTTATAAGCCTAAAATGTCAGGGACATTTTTCCCCCCTGCTCCCCGCCTCTTCTCAACAAGGCATTTAAGTTTTCTCTCTCGTGTTTTGTTTGTCTGTGTTACGGTTCTGTGAATGATGAATTTTATTCTGGGGATTTCTTGTCCTTTTTGTAGGTATTTTGGAAATATTCGCCGTGTCTCAGGGGATAGTAGGAATACGCGGAGTTTTCAGCAACAAATTTTTAGCCATGTCGAAAAAAGGAAAACTTCATGCAAGTGTAAGTACATTTTTTCGTGCATCATGCGTTTCCAATGTATACGCTGAAATGTTTCATTGGGGAAAATACACATTGCTTTACCATCTTGCTAATCATGAATAGTGATGGGCGAACTGAACCCACACAATTCGGGTCCGTGCTGAATTTTGCGGTGTTTGGTACGTTGAACACGAACACGAAATTTTTCGAAACTTCGGGCAAAGTTTGAGGTCGTGTTTGGCGTTTGGAGCTTTGACGTCACCGGCAGGTTGCTAAGGACGCCAAGGTGATCACTTCCTGGATTCCATGGAATCCAGGAAGTGATCACCTTGGCGTCCTTAGCAACCTGCCGGTGATGTCAAAGCTCCGCCCCCGGAATCTCTTCATGGGAGGGATTCCCCAGCTCCTTCAAAGGGAGGTCTTCACGTAAAAATAAACATTGTTATTTTTACATGAAAGGACCGCCCTTTGCTTGCAGTGCCACTGCGGCATCCTTTCACGTAAAAATAACAATGTTTATTTTTACGTGAAGACCTCCCTTTGAAGGAGCTGGGGAATCCTTCCCATGAAGAGATTCCGGGGGCGGAGCCTTGACATCACCGGCAGGTTGCTAAGGACGCCAAGGTGATCTCTTCCTGGATTCCATGGAATCCAGGAAGTGATCACTTTGGCGTCCTTAGCAACCTGCCAGTATACGTGACGTCAAAGCTCCGCCCTCGGAATCTCTTGGTGGGATTCCCCGTTCGGATCCAGGTTCAGGTTCGGTTCGGGTTCAGCCGAATTTTGCGTAAAGTTCTCCCAAACGTGCCGAACCCGAACACTGTTGGGTTCGCCCATCACTAATCATGAATAATGAGACCTTTTCCTTCGACTTGAAATAGCCATCCCGGGCCTATATAATTTGACCCATAGGCTAGACACAACTTCTATCTATAGATTCAAGAAATATTTCAATCTCATTGTTTCCCCAAAATTTCAGAAGTAGGAAGGGAGGATTGTATTTCTGAAAAGGTATGTGCCTTTAGTATGATTGTGGTGTGAGTGGGTAGGGGTGTATGATTTTAAAATCTGGGGCTTTTTAAAAAATATATACATATTTTATTGATTTTTTTTTACAATGTAAACACACACGCAACATAAAACAAGTGTTTTGTGAATTGTGCTCACCACCAGACAAACATTCACACCCCACCACCCAATTGGGGGTGTTTCTTTCATAAACCATTTTAACCCAAGAGCAAAGTATCTATTTACATATTATAAAGTGATTCCAATTTGTTTCTTGTAGCTTGGTCTCGGATTCTACTTGCCATATATCGTCTTACCTTGTCCCATCGTCCCATCAGTCGTCGCAAGTCAGTTTCATTAATCGAATTCATCCTTTTATCCATAATCTCAAACGTTAGATTGTTTTAAATATTGGATTTTTGCATTGGTTTTTGTATTTTTATACATTGTAAGCCGCCCTGAGTCCTTGGAGAAGGGCAACATATAAGCCCAAGAAATAAAATTAAATAATTAAACAAACAAACAAATGAAGAAACAAACAAATAAATGTGGGAATGAGCTTGTAAGACTATCAGGGTTCCAATTAGCAAAATAAGACTTCGAGGCCTGAACTTCCTCAAAGCTCTATTTTATTAGTGATGCCTAGTGATGGGCGAACCCAACGGTGTTCGGGTTCGGTAAGTTCGGACAAACTTCGCGTAAAATTCAGCCGAACTCGAACCCGAACGGTTTGTGGCGCCAAAGCTTCACCCCCGGAATTTCTTTGTGGGAGGGATTCCCCAGGTCCTTCAAAGGGAGGTCTTTTCATGTAAAAAAAAATATTTTTACAAAAAAGGAGGCCGCAGCAGCACCGTAAACAAACGTTTATTTTTACATGAAAAGACCTCCCTTTGCTTCAGGCTGGTGTTTCTGTCCTTGTTCTCAGGCGAACACTCAGGCGAGAACAAGGACAGAAACACCAGCCTGAAGATGACGAGTGAGACCTCGTTGAAACGTCGCCAGAAATTTCCAAATCCTACATGGGAAGAAACCCGAATATACCAAGACCGTCATACCTGTACCCGTGAAAATCTACGAAAACAAATATACATACATACATACATACATACATACATACATACATACATATATTTACATGAAAAGACCTTCCTTTGAAGGAGCTGGGGAATCCCTCCCACAAAGAGATTCCGGGGGCGGAACTTTGACGTCACGTACACCGGCAGGTTGCTAAGGACGCCAAGGTGATCACTTCCTGGATTCCATGGCTACCAAGGGTAAAAACCTGGTGGGATCATAAATCTGAGAAATCTTTACCTTTACCTATCTTGCAATTAGTTTTATTGTTGTGCTGCTTGTCTGGATTACGTCAACGGGCTAAGAGTTTCTATAGAGAGTGTAAAGTATCATCTTAGCATTAGGGAATCCAGCCCTCTGCCTTTCGTATGATGTACAAAACGAATTGCGTACAGTTCTGGTCACCGCACCCTAAGAAGGATATAATGGAACTGGAAAAGGTACAAAAAAGGGCAATAAAGGAAATGGAGCCCCTCCCTGATGATACCAGGTTGCAACGCCTTGGTCTCTTCAGCCTTGAAAGACGGCGTTTAAGGGGTGACTTGATCGAAGTGTATAAAATCCTGCATGGGGTAGAAAAGATGGATAGAGAAAAATTATTTTCTATATCACACAATACTAGGACAAGGGGCCCCTCCCTAAAGCTCATAGGTAAGAAAGCGAGGACAAATCAAGGGAAATATTTCTTCACCCAGCGGGTCCTTGGTTTATGGAATTCACTTCCAGAAGAGGTCATGACGGCTGTCAGCCTGGATAGCTTCATGGCAGGATTAGACAGATTCATGGATGCCAAGTGTATCGGTGGTTATTGAAACGGATGTCCATCTGCCACCTCTATGTTGGTTGAGGCAGACAGGATTCCCTTGAGTACCACCAGAAGAGCCCTTCACTCCTCCACTCGAAACAGAATACCCTACGAAAGCAGACCATCAATCCTAGGTCTAGAAAGCTTAGAATTACGTCACCTAAAACATGATCAAAGTATTGCCCACAAGATCATATGCTGCAACGTTCTACCTGTCAATGACTACTTCAGCTTCAACCGCAACAACACAAGAGCACGCAACAGATTCAAACTTAATATTAACCGCTCCAAACTTGACTGTACAAAATATGACTTCAGCAACCGAGTTGTCGAAGCGTGGAACTCATTACCTGACTTAGTAGTGTCAACCCCTAACCCCCAACATTTTCCCCTTAGACTATCCACGATTGACCTCTCCAGGTTCCCCTTAGAGGTCAGTAAGGGGCGTACATAAGTGCACCAGTGTGCCTTCTGTCACCTGTCCAATTGTCTCTCCTTATCTCATTTATCTTTTCTTCCTTTCAAATATGTTCACCTATACTTTTATATCTTTTCTTCTATTCTTTTCTTTATTTATATTATTACATATCTATTCTCTTCAATGTGTATTATGTATTGGACAAAATAAATAAATAAATAAAAATAAATTTGTTGGGGGTCAGGGGAAAGGGAGGGTCTTGCCTTCTCTTTCTGCTCAAGATCCCCATGGACAATTGGTGGGCCACTGTGTGACACAGAATGCTGGACTCGATGGGCTTTGGCCTGATTCAGCATGGCTCTTCTTAGGTTCTTATGAATCAAAGCATCTCAGAGAGACCTTTGCTCTGCCCCGCTGTTTTAACCAAGGTGGGGAAAGGAAGCATTCAGACCAGGATTCGCTGATTGTCTGTTGTCCACCCCATTGCAACCCTGCCTGGGAGAGGAACACCGCCGTGCCTTCATCCGTTTCTCAGCTCTGCATGGTTTTGTAGTCCGTGCACAAAAGCCGCTGCTTCTGACTCACACAAAAGAGTCTGTTGTTGGGCTGCGACAAAGAGACACGGGGTGCCGTTTCGCTTTGTGGGCTTAGCTTTAAAGAGGGCATTATTTGAAACCTTGAAGATTTCAGTAAGCTTTGCCTTTCCCTAATAATTGATCCACCGGTTCTACTGTGGAATTGATGTTCCTGCTAGAACATTTGGATGCTGTGCCAGAATTGGCTTTCTAGTCACACAGGATGAAAACCCAGTTTGATATTACAGTATACAGGCACTGATGGGCTGCCAACATTTTTACTGCAGCACTGTAGGCGTGGCCTATTTTGTGGGTGTGTTGGTCATGTGACCGGGTAGGAGTGTCTTGCCGACCATGTAACCAGATGGGAGTGGCTTGACAATCATGTGACCAGAGGGTGGCTTAAAGGTCATGTGATTGGGTGGGAGTGTCTTACTAACCAAAATAACTTTTCAAATAGGTGCTTGGACTCTTTTTCCGTTGATTAAGTCACATTATTGGAATAGCCACAAAAAGGACAAATGATAGACAGCATTATTTGTTGAGGAGCAAAGAAACGTTTTAAGGCTTTGTGCGGAATGTATGTGTATATGTGTGTGTGTGTGTGTGTGTGTGTGTATCAAATGTTTTTTGCTGAAATTTTAAAAGTAAGGGAGACTAGGATGGCACCATTTCGGCCTTGTTCTGGCCTCATCAGCTAGCCACACCCTTACTGTGACTTGATCCGGCAGCTTCTGCCTTGTAAGGCAGAGAATTAACAGCTGATCCACCAGACCTGATCCCTTCAGCTCTGTACCAGGTAGGGGCTAAATGTTTTTTTTTTATGTCGGATCACCCTGGTATATTGAAGGAACGTCACAGCTCCTATATATATATTTGTTTTTGTAGATTTTCACGGGTACAGGTATGACAGTCTTGGTATATTCGGGTTTCTTCCCGTGTAGGATTTAGAAATTTCTGGTGACGTTTCGACGAGGTCCCACTCGTCACCTTCAGGCTGGTGCTTCTGTCTTTGTTCTAGGGCGAACAAAGTGAGACCTGAGCTGCCTTCTTTCTATAAATACTGGTGGCTGGGTGTGGTTTGATGGTTCAGCAATTGCCTGCTGTGTAGAAACTTCCTGGTGAGTCAGTGGGGTAACACCTGGGGTCGTTGATTTAACTGAGGTATGCTGATTAGTTAATGATTGTGGATTAGGGGTGATATCCTGAATAGTTGGAGCTTGCAGGCTACTTGGTTGTTTTGCAATGTGTGTTCTGAGTCTGGTTTCAGTTTCTATGGCTGGGATACGTTTGTTAATGAGGGCTGGTTTCCAGATGTCTGGTAGGCGGGAGGTATCATCCCGCTTGTTCATATTTTGGGGATGTTTTTCTATCTCGATGGCTTCCATGATTATTCTCTTGCTGTAGTGTTCTGTTTTGGAAATTAATTTAGTACTGTCAAAATCAATTTCATGTCCTGTAGTTTTGAAGTGTTGGAAAAGGGAGGAGGTTTTTTTCTTTTTTTCTTAATGCATTCTTATGTTCTGCAACACGTGCATTTACTCTCCTGTTAGTTTGTCCAATATATGTGGCTGGGCAGATTTTACATGGTGTTTGATAAACTCCCTGGGAGTTTATCCTACACGGGAAGAAACCCGAATATACCAAGACGTGAATTTGAAAATTAAGGGAGACTAGGATAGATCTATTTTGGCCTTATTTTGGCCTCATCAGCTAGCCATACCCACTGGGACTTGAACCTGCAACCTTTGCCTTGTAAGGCAGAGAATTATCCTCTAGGCTACAGTATCCAATCCCTTCAGCTCTGCACCAGGGAAGGGTTACATATTTTTGTGTCGAATCACCCTGGTGTATTGAAGGGACATATATATGACGGTCTTGGTATATTCGGGTTTTTCCCCGTGTAGGATAAATTCCCAGGGAGTTTATCAAATACCATGCAAAATCTGTGTGTGTGTGTATGTGTATGTGTATGTATGTATGTATGTATGTATGTATGTATGTATGTATGTACGTACGTACGTACATTGGACAAAAAAAATAAAGAAAATAAATACTGTTTCTAAATTGCTATTGCTATTTGTAAGCTTGTGATAATTCTTCGTGGGCTAGTGAACGGAATGCCCCGAAATGCAGAAAGCTTGGTTTCTCCTCCAAGATAATTTGAAATTACTTCCATATTTCCTGTTAAAGCCATGTCTTGCAACTTAGCGACAGTTAAAATTCAATTAACCCCCTCCTCGTTTTGGAGCCAGACATGCTGTTACAGATGGATCTGAGCACAGAGAGGTCACTCTGGAACAGATACTGACCTGTGAAGTCTTCTTTCAAAATCAGTGCAAAGAAATTAGATGAAACCGGAGCCAAACGTCGAAAGATTACTGGGCTAAATAACGCTGATAATGTAAAAACAGCATCTGCCGTTCTTTCTTGCTTTGGCAAGATGGATGGGCTAATGAGTTTGAAGAGCGCCTCCTCGGAGCTGTGCTTGTCACTCAGAGGAAGTCTTTGTTATCCAGGATGAGAAGATTGCTAGCCAAGCCCCAAAATAACATTCGGTTCTTTTGGGAAGGAAGGCGGAAATTCTATAGGCGCCTTTCCATAGCTACGTTTCAGGCATCCACCGAAAGGGTGGATTAATTAATTAAATTAGAAAGAAGGAACCTGGATTCGGAAGGAAGAAGGATTCTGCCAATTCTTAGCTAATGACACAGATGGCTTCAGGGTTTTTTTTTTCTCTCTCTCTATTTCCCACTCTCCCATTCCATCCCTCCCTCTCTCCTGTCTCCTCCCCCATATACCCAATATAATGTGATAGGAAAAAAGTCCCATTGCTTTCAATGGGTTTTACTTTTTAGTAACTGTTGTGGTTAGCTCTGGCCCAGCTCCTGCCCCAAGGACTGTGGATGTGGGGGAGACATCCACATGCTGCAGGCCTGTTTTGCCCCCCTGGTGGAATCTGCTGATGAAGGCTCCTCTGACCAAGAAGACATGAGTGACAGGGAGGAGGAGAGTGTGGCAGACAGCTCAGAAGGAGATCAATTATCTAGCTCCTCCTTGGATTCAGAACAAGAGTTAATGATACAGCCACGCATGCGGAGAGCGATGCATAGGAAGCAACAACTGAGAGATTATTATCAAAGAAAATGAGGCCACCAGTGGTTGGGTGGGGCTGTGGTCATTAGTGAGGCTGCTATAAATAGCAGCCTGTGGGTTTGGCCATTGTGGAGGATTATCTGATCGTTGTGTTTCCTGACTGCTATACTGACTTTGACTTTTTGTGTGCTGATTTTTCCCCGCTTTGAAACTAAACCAGAGCAAAGTGTGTTTCACTTTGTGAAAGAAGAAGGACTGTGAATTATCTCACAGCTGCAAGCTAAGTATCACAGAACTGATAAGGGACTTGTACAAATTACCAATTTGGTTGGAGACGAGTGCTCTTTGCTATACCAAAAGAGGGCTTAGTTTAAGTGAATTTTTATTATAAAGAACATTGTTTTGAATTTTCAAACGTGTGTGTGTCTGAAATTTGTACCTGTGAATTTTTGGGAGGAGTCTACCAGAGAGCCCGACAGAACAAGTAACCATGCATGCATTGGTTGCCGATTGGTTTCCGGATGCAATTCAATGTATTGGTTATGACCTATAAAGCCCTACATGGCATGCGACCATAGAAACATAGAAACATAGAAGAATGATGGCAGAAAAAGACCTCCTGGTCCATCTAGTCTGCCCTTATGCTATTTCCCGTATTTTAACTTAGGATGGTTATATGTTTATCCCAGGCATGTTTAAATTCAGTTACTGTGGATTTAAGTTTGTTCCAAGCATCTACTACTCTTTGAGTCAAATAATATTTTCTCACATTGCTTCAACTAACCTCAGATTGTGCCCCCTTGTTCTTGTGTTCACTTTCAGATGACTGATCAGATTACTTAGGGGACCCCCTTCTGCTGCATGAGTCCCAGCAACCAGTTAGGTTCCACAAAGTCGGCCTTCTCCAGGTCCTGTCAACTAGACAATGTCGCTTGGCGGGATCTAGAGGAAGAGCCTTCTCTGTGGGGGGCCCAGCCCTGTGGAATCAGCTTCCCGCAGAGATTCATACTGCTCCCACCCTCCTCACCTTCCGTAAGAGTCTAAAGACTCATTTATGCTGCCAGGCATGGGGCTATTACATTCTAGCCCACTGGCCGATGGGTGTAGGTATATCTGCTGTTTGAATGGGAACGAGTGATTTTTAAATTTTATTAGGGTTTTAAAGTACAGTGGTATCTCTACCTTCAAACAGCTCCGCTTAAGAACTTTTCTAGATAAGAATCAGGTGTTCAAGATTTTTTTTTACTCTTGTTAAGAACCATTTTCCACTTACAAACCCAAGCCTCTAAAATTGTAACCAGAAAAGGCAGGGAGAAGCCTCCGTGGGGCCTCTCTAGGAATCTCCTGGGAGGAAACAGGGTCAGAAAAGGCGGGGAGAAGCCTCCGTGGGGCCTCTCTAGGAATCTCCTGGGAGGAGACAGGGTCGGAAAAAGCGGGGAGAAGCCTCTGTGGGGCCTCTCTAGGAATCTGCTGGGAGGAAACAGGGTTGGAAAAGGCAGAGAGAAGCCTCCATGGGGCCTCTCTAGGAATCTCCTGAGAGGAAACAGAGCCTCCACTCTCCCTGTGGTTTTCCCAATCATACACATTATTTGCTTTTACATTGATTCCTATGGGAAAATTTGCTTCTTCTTACAAACTTTTTTACTTAAGAACCAGGTCATGAAATGAATCAAGTTCTTAAGTAGTGGTACCACTGTAGTTAGCTAAATTAATTGGACTTTTAGATATTTTTATGTATTTTGTTTTTGATATGTTGTACGGCTCCCTGAGTCCTTGGAAAAGGGCAACATATAAGCCCAAGAAATAAAATTAAACAAACAAACAAACAAACAAACAAACAAATATTGATTGGACTTTTATGTTGCCCCTCTCTGAGGACTAATAAATAAATAAATGTGGTAGAGAGGTGGGTTCCTCCCACTTCGGCCAAGCCGGTAGCAATACTCTGGTGACATCACGGAACCGGATCAATCACCAAACCATATTTTCCAAACTTGCAAAGAACTGATGAAGAAATAATGAAGAAATTTCTTTATTTGTAAGTTTGAAATATCTCTCTCTCTCTTTCTCTCTCTGCTATATAAGAGTGTGCGATGACCCATCGATTAAAGCTAGAAAGCTGACAGTCCAGTTTCGAGACCCTTCTGCACATGTGCTCGCTGCCAAATCTATCTATTGATCTATCGATCTATCGATCTATCTCCTATATATATATCTCTACATAGGATATTATACACTTAGATAGCATGCATAGGAGTGGGCTATAAATCTTCTTGCTGTTCAAATACATTTTCACGGTCCAAAGTTTATGCCAAAAGTTTAAAATCAATATTACTTTCAGTAGCAGCAAATAATTTTTTTACAAAAGGAAGAAAAATCTTGTTAAGAACGAATAGATCGAAAAGAGGGTTTTCATCTAGTCTCTTGATCTAATGCTTGTGATTTCTTCTCTTTTGCTACGGAACCTCTTAGGAAGAAGGAAAGGCGTTTAAGGCAAAGCAGCTAAACCAGATCCAACTGGTCTCATTAACTCCCAGTTCTATCCCAGATCCTGACGGCTCAAGGAATAAGGTTTTGTTTTTCAATCAGCGGAAACTTAACCACATGACAGATAAACATGTGTGTCGTAGCGTAAGAATAAACAGGAGAACTGCTTTCTTGAGGCAGGAAGAGTATATAGAGTGACAGGTCAGCTGGACTGGTTTGACATGTTGACCTGCTAGAATGTACATCTGTCACACAAATTAAGAAGCTGGGAAAAAACTGGACTTAGATTTTAGTTTACTTTATTGCCATTGCACCTCGTACAACGGAATGAAATGCCATCTTCAACGTATGTCATACATAAGAAAACTATAAAAATAAAACCAAATCACACAGCGCTTTCTGTACAATTGAAGTGAAAACCTCTGATATTACATTTGTATTGCACTATACCAGGGGTCAGAAACCTTAAACACTCAAAGATTCAATTCAATTCCATTTATTAGATTTTCATGCTGCCCCTCTTCGAAGACTCGGGGCAGCTCACAACAATGATAAAAACAATATTACAATGGCACAACTCTAATATTAAAAATAACTAAAAACCCTATCATAATTAAAACCAAACAGCACATACGTACCAAACATAAATAATAATGAACCTATTCTATATTTTCTATTCTATATTCGACTCTATATTCGCTGCTCTATGCTCTATTCTATATTCTACTCTCTCTTCCCTCTTATTCTATATTCTATATTCTATATTCTGTTCTGTCTGGGTCCCTCCAGACGCCAACACCAACCAAAAAGAGTATCCAGACACACTGGTAAAAATCAAAGGCAGTTTATATAATTCAAAGCAAACACAGGTAACAAAAACTGTTCTTACAGACAGGAACACGATGAAGCTTCACAGAGGTTTCACGAAGGCCAGGCAATAAAACAGGATTCTTGCTGGCAAAAACAACACTGGAGATAATACAACCCACGCCTCCCCCAAGTCTTCCAGACTTCTAGGCCACAAGCCAAGATCAGAGACGCCGAGAATCAAAGCAAGGTCACAGGACTCCCAGTTGATAACTCTCCACAAGACTGTAAGGGCGGGCCTGCCTTTTCAACCCTGCTGAGGAGAACCACACCCAAACCCAGCTGTTGCCAATTCAGGGATGGAAATACCTTTCTAATTGGCCCCGTCTTTGAGCTGCACGTCTCTGCCTCATGTCTATTATAGCCTGTGCGTCTTCATCCAATGAATCCAGGCTACTAGCTGGGGAGAGTCCCCCCCCCGGGGGTCTCAGGCTGCTCTCCCTCCTCCTCTTCCTGACGTTCCTCTCCCCCGTCTGCCTGGTCCTCCCCCTCCTGTTCACTGTCCTCCTCCTCTGGGCATGGATCCGGCAGAGATCCAGCCGTTCCCTGAGGAGCCTCAGGCTGAATCACAACATATTCTATATTCTATATTCTATATTCTATATTCTATATTCTATATTCTATATTCTATATTCTATATTCTATATTCTATATTCTATATTCTATATTCTATATTCTATATTCTATATTCTATATTCTATATTCTATATTCTATATTCTATATTCTATATTCTATATTCTATATTCTATATTCTATATTCTATATTCTGTTCTCTCTATTCTCTATTCTATTCTTCTCTTTGATTTCCTTATCTTTAAGTATATGTGTTTCTTGCAAGTTGGCAAGTTGGCAAGACGGAGGGGTCAGAATTCCACCTCCTGTGCCTTTTTCAGCTTCCAAAGAATTCTTCATTTTATCTTCTGACAATGCACTTCCACTGCCAAGCTGAGTTCGCAACTCTGCAACTCAGTCTTTATTTCTCCTGTCCCACTGAGAGAAAGTTCATCTCAGTCCATTCATTAACTGACAAGAGGATGCAACGGCTGTCCTCTTTGTTTTCAAGAGCTGGCCGCCTTAGGAAGTAGTCAGAGGAAAGCTAACACAACCCCAAAGGGTTGAAGCTATGAGTTAATGCAAGTCTTTGAGAAGAATACATGGGCCATGGTGGAGATCTCTAAGGCTTAGACCAGAAAGTGTCAAACTCAAGGTAGGAAAGAGGGTGTCAGGCCGAAGCCATCATTAACTTGGAGACTTTGTCCTGCCACACTTTATGCTTTAGAAGGTGTTAGCAAAAACTTCAGAAGAGAAGGATTTAGGGGTAGTGATTTCTGACAGTCTCAAAATGGGTGAGCAGTGTGGTCGGGTGGTAGGAAAAGCAAGTAGGATGCTTGGCTGCATAGCTAGAGGTATAACAAGCAGGAAGAGGGAGATTGTGATCCCCTTATATAGAGTGTTGGTGAGACCACATTTGGAATACTGTGTTTAATTCTGGAGACCTCACCTACAAAAAGATATTGACAAAATTGAACGGGTCCAAAGACGGGCTACAAGAATGGTGGAAGGTCTTAAGCATAAAATGTATCAGGAAAGACTGAATGAACTCAATCTGTATAGTCTGGAGGACAGAAGGAAAAGTGGGGACATGATCGAAACATTTAAATATGTTAAAGGGTTAAATAAGGTTCAGGGGGGAAGTGTTTTTAATAGGAAAGTGAACACAAGAACAAGGGGACACAATCTGAAGTTAGTTGGGGGAAAGATCAAAAGCAACGTGAGGAAATATTATTTCACTGAAAGAGTAGTAGATCCTTGGAACAAACTTCCAGCAGACGTGGTTGGTAAATCCACAGTAACTGAATTTAAACATGCCTGGGATAAACATAGATCCATCCTAAGATAAAATACAGGAAATAGTATAAGGGCAGACTAGATGGACCATGAGGTCTTTTTCTGCCGTCAGTCTTCTATGTTTCTATGTTTCTAAGGTGCTTTGGGAAATTGGGAACAGCTGTTGCATGATGCATGTAGAGATGTGGCCATAACAAATTCCTTTTAGATTCTCAAGGTCATCCTTTGTTCAGTGCTGTTGTGGTTAGCTCTGGTCCAGCTCCTGCCCCAAGGAATGTGCAGGTGGATGTGGGGGAAATATCCACATGCCACAGGCCTGTTTTGCTCCCGATGGAATCTGCCGATGAAGCCTCCTCTGACCAAGGAAGCGTGAGTGACAGGGAAGAGGGGAGTTTGGCAGACAGCCCAGGAGGAGATCAATCATCTGCATCATCCCTGGATTCTGAACAAGAATTAATGACACATCCACGCATGCATAGAATGATGCATAGGAGACAACAACTGAAGGATTATTACAAGAGAAAATGAGGCCACCTGTGGTTGGGTGGGGCTGCTGTAATTAGTGCTACAGGTAAAAGTGCAGCTTGGTATTTTAGTCTCATGGCAGTTTATCTGATTCATTGTTTCATCAAGATCGTGGTTTTTGGTCTGTTCAAGATTGTGTGTGGACTCTCTGGACTGTAGAATTGGACTCAATTTCCCAGTTATTGGGTGAGCAATTGGATTGCATTTCACCTGTGCCTTGAGTGTACCAGAAAATCCCTTTGACATGTAAAAAGGGAGCTGTTTCTGTTTTTCTATTTATAAAAACTTTTGGCTTTTCCTTTTATCATGGGGTGTGTGTCTTTCTGGACTAATTACCCTATAATTACGGGCATTTGGGACACGCCGGCAGAACATATCTCATATATCTTCTCTTCTATCTCTTCTATCTCTTATCTCTTACATTTTCGACTAATCTCTCTAATTATATTTTACTCCTATATTTCTCTTCTATACTCTCTTTGATACATTCTACTTGTATATATCCTCTATTATTATTGTGTATTATTGTCTATTGGACAAAACAAATAAATAAATAAAATAATAAATAAATAAAAATAACAAGAGTGCGGGAGGTTCACAGAGAAGTCCTGCCTAGTCCTTGACCACCACAGATGCTCCTGATAGAAGTGATGTTGAGCTGGCCACGCCTACCCTGGCCACACCTATCTTGCCCCCCCCCAAGGTCAAACACATCCCTGATGGGGCCCTCAATGAAATTGAACTTGACACCTCTGGCTTAGACAATCCTTACTCTATCAATATATATTCTCATTATGTGTGTGTATGTATACCACTGATGGACTGCCAATTTTTTACCGTCACACTGTGGGAGTGGCTTATTTTATGTGAGTGGTTTGTGGGCCATGTGACCAATTGGGAATGGCTTGACAATCATGTGACCTGGGGTGATGGCTTAAAGGTCATGTGACCGAGTGGGCGTGGCTTACCAATAAAGATACGTTTTCAAATAAGGTGCTCTGACTCAGTTGATTAAGTCACATTATTTGAATAGTCACAAAAAAGGACAAGTGATAAACAGCATTATTTGTTGAGGAGCACAGTAACATTTTAAGGTTTTGTACTTAACCCACAAGGTTCAGTATGATAAGAGATTAGGCAAATGGCTCAATTTTCTTTCATTGCTATAAAAGTTCAGTTTTAGTTAATTATTAAAATGATGAAAATGTTTATGGGTAAAAACTTACTATTTAATTATTTCCTATTTTGAAAGTAAAGTCTTCGGAGAGGGGTGGCATACAAGTCTAATAAATATTATTATTATTATTATTATTATTATTATTATTATTATTATTATTATTATTATTTGTTTGTTCTGCCGGGCTCTCTGGTAGAAGTCTCCCCGAAAATTCAAAGGTACAAATTTCAGACACACATACGTTTGAAAATTCAAAACAATGTCCTTTATCACAAAATTCAAAAGAAACAAAGCACCCTTTTTGTATTGCAAAGAGCACTCTTCCCCAAAACAAGTTCCCCAAAGGCTGTACAAGTTCCTTAATCAGTCCTTAAGTACTTAGCTAGCAGCTGTGAAGAAACGTCACAGCCCTCCTTCTTCCCACGAAGTAAAACACACACACACACACTTTACTCTGCTTTGGTGTCAAAGGCGTAAAAAATCCACAAACAAAGTTCAGAAACAGCGAGGTACGATCCTAAAGAACTGCGATCAGATAATCGTCCACAACGGCCAAACTAGCACGCTGCTATTTATAGCAGCAGCTCTAATTACTGGAGCCACACCCAAACACAGGTGGCCTCTCTTATCTCCTGTAATATTTCCTCAATTGGTCTCTTCGATGCATAAGTCTGCGCCTGCGTGGGTCTAACACTTCGCCATCCGAATCAACTGAAGATAAGCCCCCCTCTTCTTCCAAGTCATCCCCACCTTCTTCTTCGTCTGAGGAAACTGCACTCCCTGATTCTGCTGGCAACAAAACAGGCCTAGGACATGTTGATGTTTCTCCTGCCTCCACCTCCACATTCCCTGGGGCAGGAGCTGGGCCAGAGCCAACCACAACAATTATTATTATTTAATTACGGATCATACTAAGGTACTAGAGAAGGAAGGACGCTAAAAAAAACTATTAAGTATTCAATAAAATAGTGCATAAACGTATTACCCCCACGGTGTCCCCCCTCCCCCCTGTGGGGGCAGTAGCCCATTATTGGTGTACAGTGTTCCCTCGATTTTCACGGGGGATGCGTTCCGAGACCGCCCGCGAAAGTCAAATTTCCGCAAAGTAGAGAGGTGGAAGTAAATACACTATTTTTGGCTATGAACAGTATCCCAAGCCTTCCCTTAACACTTTAAACCCCTAAACTGCAATTTATCATTCCCTTAGCAACCATTTAGATTATTACTCACCATGTTTATTTATTAAAGTTTATTTAAAAAAATATTTATTAAAGGCGGACGAAAGTTTGGCGATGATGTATGACATCATCGGGCGGGGAAAAACCTGGTATAGGGAAAAACCCCGCAAAGTATTTTTTAATTAATATTTTTGAAAAACCGTGGTATAGCCGTTTCGCAAAGTTTGAACCCGCAAAAATTGAGGGACCACTGTATACATATAATCAGAGTCCCTGAGAAAAGAGGAGCAGGAAAAGTTTGCCCAAAAAGTTTTCTGCATGAGAATTCGGGAGGAGGAGAGACACCGTTTTGTTGACAGTTTCTCTCACCATGATTCCCCCCCCTCCATATCATAATGGGTAGTCTCCCTTCCCATCCACCCAAATTGAGGAAGGCCTGCTGAAAGACAAGAGACATGTTTCCTTCCCAAAACAAACTTAAAGCCCTTGGGAGGCAATCGTGCGAAATTCTCCTCCCAGGTTTAGACTGGATCAAGTCGGCGAGAGGAATTCCTGACCAAGAGAACAGATCATTTTTCAGCTTCTCTCTATTGTTGTCTGTAGATCCGTAGCTCCTGTTGGGCATTTTGATTATTGTTAATATTATTTATATTAGCAGAGTTTAGCTGGCTTAATTTGCAGCGGATTTAGCATGGCAAGAAATAACACGTGGTTCAGAATCCCATTTGTTAGCAATGAATGACCACTCCTTCATAAAGATGAAAAATATACAGTGATACCTCGCCTTACAAACGCCTCATCATAAAAACTTTTCGAGATACAAACCCAGGGTTTAAGATTTTTTTGCCTCTTCTTACAAGCTATTTTTACCTTACAAACCCACCGCCGCCACTGGGATGCTCCGCCTCTGGACTTCCATTGCCAGCGAAGCACCTGTTTTTGCACTGCTGGGATTCTCGTAAGGTGAAAAGTTTATAAGATGGAACAATGTTTCCCATAGGAATCAATGGAAAAGCGATTAATGCATGCAAGCTCAAAACTCACCCCTTTTGCCAGCCAAAGCACCTGTTTTTGCACTGCTGGGATTTCCCTGAGGCTCCCCTCCACGGGAAACCTCACCTCCGGACTTCCGTGTTTTTGTGATGCTGCAGGGGAATCCCAGCAGGTGAATCCCAGCAGCGCAAAACGGGCGCTTCGCTGGCAACGGAAGTCCGGAGGTGGGTTTTCCCATGAAGGGGAGCCTCAGGGGAATCCCAGCAGCTCAAAAATGGGCACTTCGGCTGGCAAAAGGGGTGAATTTTGGGCTTGCATGCATTAATTGCTTTCCCATTGATTCCTATGGGAAACATTGTTTTGTCTTACAAACTTTTCACCTTAAGAACTTCGTCCCGGAACCAATTAAGTTTGTAAGACGAGGTATCACTGTAATCTTTGCTTACAATTATGTTGATTCATGCAATTACAGATTGCAGGCAGATAAGTTTATATTCCAGTCCATAGTAATAACTTCTGGATGGTCCCATGTGTGAGGATGGTTTTGGATTTCATCTCACACATCTGTCCTCAGCCAAGGACAATGGAGACAATGGAAGGGACATACACACAAACATACCATGCATAAACTATATAGGCCTGGGGAAGATGTCTCAGTTTCCCCATGCCAGACGGCAGAGGTGGGTCTTAAGAAGTTTACAAAAGGCAAGGAGGGTGGGGGCAATCCTAATCTCTGGGGGGAGCTGGTTCCAGAGGGTCGGGGCCACTACAGAGAAGGCTCTTCCCCTGGGCCCCACCAGACAACATTGTTTAGTCGATGGGACCCGGAGAAGACCAACTCTGTGGGACCTAATCGGTCCAGGCAGATATTGAGTTCAACTACTAAGGCAATATTCTGGAACTGCCATTAAATGTTACGAGGGTCGGCCAGAAATTAATGCACCACATTTTTTTCCCTCAACAATTATTTATTGAACGCAATTAAACTTACACACAAGAAAGAACGATGTTTCTTCTACACTACCTATTTTTTAACGTAATCTCCATCCTGTTCTATGGCCTTCCTCCAGCAAGACACAAGGGCGTGTATGCCCTGTCGGTACCATTCCTTGTTCTGGTCACGAAGCCATTCCTGCACTGTGCAAATCACCTCTAATGGCCTCACCCTCTGTGCCCAGCGACTAACCGTACTTCTGTCGACTGCAGATTCTCCATAAACTGTACACAAACATTTGTGAATGTTCCCAACAGTTTCTTTCTCCGCAGTGAGAAATTCAATGACGACACGCTGCTTGTAATCTACATCACTTACAGATGCAATTTCGAAACACTGCTGCAGCTACGCTATCTGTCTGAAGAAATGCAAAATTTACACACACATTCCTGACAATTCAAATAATGTATATCTAAAGTTTCTCATTCCTACCATTACCGTAGGCCGAGAAACAAAAATGTGGTGCATTACTTTCTGGGCGACCCTTGTAGATGAAAGAAACTAGGAGGAACCTGTAACACCACCACTCCGCAGTCTGCATTGGTTGCCAATCAGTTTCCGGTCACAATTCAAAGTGTTGGTCATCACCTATAAAGCCCTCCATGGCACCGGACCAGGGTATCTACGAGACCGCCTTCTGCCGCACAAATCCCAGCGACCGGTTAGGTCCCTCAGAGTGGGCCTTCTCCGGGTCCCATCAACAAAACAATGTCATTTGGCGGGGCCCAGGGGAAGAGCCTTCTCTGTGCTGGCCCCGGCCCTCTGGAACCAACTCCCCCTGGAGATTAGAATTGCCCCCACCATCCTTGCCTTTCGTAAGCTCCTTAAAACCCACCTCTGCCGTCAGGCATGGGGGAACTGAGACATTCTTTCCCCCTAGGCCTTTACAACTTTATGCATGGTATGTTTGTTTGTATGTATGTTTGGTTTTACAATAAGGGTTTTTTAGCTGTTTTAGTATTGGATTTACATGCTGGTTTTTTTATTACTGTTGTTAGCCACCCCGAGTCTACGGAGAGGGGCGGCATACAAATCCAATAAATAAATAAACAACATTTAATGTGAATGCAAATACATTTCCTTTTTTATTGATTCCTGCTTTTTTTCTTCCTTTTTTTCAGGCCAAATTTACCAACGACTGCAAGTTCAGGGAGCGTTTTCAAGAAAACAGCTACAACACTTACTCCTCAGCTGTCCACAGGACTGGGAAAACCGGAAGGGAGTGGTACGTGGCTTTGAACAAGAGAGGCAAAGCCAAACGTGGTTGTAGCCCACGGGTAAAACCCCAGCATGTCTCCACTCACTTCCTCCCACGGTTCAAACAAACTGAACCGCCAGAACTTTCTTTCACGGTGGCTGTCCCTGAGAAGAAACGGCCTCCTGTCATCCTTCCAGCCAAGCCCAAAGCTCCTCAGAAGAAACCGGTGAAGTACAGACTGAAGTTTCGCTTTGGATAGCAATTCCTCGTTCTTTCTCAAATGAAGAAACAATCATTTTTACCTCAGGAACTGCCTCCTAAGCAGCGCCAACGGTGCAGAAAGGCAGACCACGATCTGAGATACCTTCAACTCCATTCGTGGATCTCATTTGAGGCCTAACTTTAAAGTTGAACCACTTTGGGGGTTAAAAAAAATGACATGGGTTCCTTCAGCTACACTGAGGAGAAAAAGCACCAAAGGAATTCAGACAAATTCAGAAGGAAGCCTTAATTTTCCATCCCATCTCTCTCTCTCTTTCTGCTTTACGGTCATTGACCACAGGTTGTCTTCTGCTGGATTAAAATGGCTGAACTGGTGTGTGTATACAAACAACGACAACGACAAAACTTTTCCGAGATGTGAAAGATTTACCTCATATGTCGCGTCTATTCGCTCTCTATTTTTATTACTTCTACCTGGGTTTTTAATTGATTTATTTCTGTACTTTGTGTGTGTGTGTGTGTTGTAAAGAGATGGAGACAATGGATAACGTCACATTCTCCTGCATGTGTGTGTTTGTCTGTCTCATCACTTTTTTTTTACCCCCTGCACTTTTAAGAACATGTTTGAAAATACCTCAGATACGATTGTCGGTGGATTCGCTCAACGCATTCAACCTGGTGATCTAAATGTTTTAAGCATTCAGAACTGTGCGAATCTGGTGAGAAATATAAGAAAGAAAAAATGTAATAAATTGATGAAGGATGGAATGGTCTGATGTGAAATTACAAGGGCAATGCAAGGAGTCCTCGACTTACAACGATTCGTTTAGTGACAGCCTGAAGTTACACTGGCGCTGGAAAAAAAACAACTTATGACCATTTTTCACACTTACGACCATTGTAGTGTCCCCGTGGCCACATGCTTGACCACTGGCTCATATTTATGACACTTGTCATGTCTTAGGGGGTTATGTGATCCCCTTTTTGCGACCTCCTGGCAAGCAAAGTCAATGGGGAAGCCGGATGTGCATGTGCGGAGCCAAAATTTCACTCGGACGTGCATTTGCGCACACCGGGGTCACAGAGTTCTGCGGGAAGCGTGTTAGTATGTCTCGGTGCAGCCTTGTGCGAAACCGTCAACATTATTATTATTATTATTTTATTATTATTTATTAGATTTGTATGCCGCCCCTCTCCGAAGACTCAGAGCGTCTCACAACAACAAAAACAATACAAATCCAATAATTAAAAAAACAATTTAAAATCCTTAATATAAAAAACAGTCGTACATCTGAAACACACCATTCATAAAACAGAAACAGCCCAGGGGAATCGGTTTCCCCATGCCTGATGGCAGAGGTGGGTTTTAAGGAGTTTGCAAAAGGCAAGGAGGGAGGGGCAATCCTAATCTCCGGGGGGAGTTGGTTCCAGAGGGTCGGGGCCGCCACAGAGAAGGCTCTTCCCCTGGGTCCTGCCAGCTGACATTGTTTAGTCGACGGGACCCGGAGAAGGCCCACTCTGTGGGACCTAACCGGCCACTGGGACTCGTGCGGCAGAAGGCGGTCTTGCAGATATTCTGGTCTGAAACCATCGACATACACACAGAAGAGTGTTAGCAGTGGTGTAGTTATGTGGGTTAGCCAGTAAATACACAGACTTAGTATTTAACAAAGTATTATTTACAAATATATATAGATATCAACCACAGAGTACAAACCGCACACAGCTACTCTCAAAGGTAACTCTCCCCAAAGGGAAAGGTACTGGCGCCCTCTTCTGGCCAAACCAGCCAAAGCTTTTAAAGACATATTACATCTCTACATACACAGACTACCATTGATAGTTTACCACATGGCAACCCCCAAAACAGGTGAGTACCAATGTACTAACAAAGAGCACTGGTAGCGGTGGTATGTTGCAACCCCCACCTACATGGGGGCTGGTCCAGAGTTTGGAAGGCAAATTGACTGAAGTTTTCAGCAGCTTCCAGCCATTATTATTATTTATTAAATTTATATGCCGCCCCTCTCTAATGACTTGGGGTGGCTTACAACATATTTATTTATTTATTTATTTATTTATTTGTTTGTTTGTTTGTTTGTTTGTTTACTTACTTACTTACTTACTTACTTATTCAATTTTAATGCCGCCCTTCTCCTTAGACTCAGGGCAGCTTACAATATGTTAGCAATAGCACTTTTTAATAGAGCCAGCCTATTGCCCCCACAATCTGGGTCCTCATTTGACCCACCTCAGAAGGATGGAAGGCTGAGTCAACCTTGAGCCGGTGATGAGATTTGAACCGCTGATCTACAGATCTACAATCAGCTTCAGTGGCTGCAGTGCAGCACTTTTCCTTCCCTTCCAAATGTCCTGATTATCAAACGACAATACACACAAAAAAAACCACACACACTGTTCTTTGGACAGCTGGAAGGACAAATTTTATTCCGATGCTGCAACGACAGTGTCTAAAATACCTCTTCTGTGACCCTGTGGAATTTCTACTCTTCTAAAAAAAAACCACCAGCTCAATCAGAGAATCAACTTCCATTCTGTAAACTAGATCAAATGTCATCGCACGGCCCGAGAATAAGCCCCCATTGTTCTTCCTGGCCATCTGGGACACCCTTCACATTAAAAAAAGAAAAAGGGGGGAAAAAACAAGAGGGAATTTTCCTTTTTTAAAAATATACCAATGTCTCAATTCGAGGCGTCATGCCACTCCATCCGGTAACTGTTCTGTCGAGCTCTCTGGTAGAATCCTCCCAAAAATGCACAGATACAATTTCAGACACACACACGTTTGAAAATTCAAAACAAGGTTCTTTATACCGAAAATGCAAATAAACGAAGCCCTCTTTTTGTATAGCAAAGAGCACTCGTCTCCAAACAAACTGGTAATTTGTACAAGTCCCTTATCAGTTCTGAGATACTTAGCTTGCAGCTGTGAGGCAATTCACAGTCCTTCTTCTTTCACAAAGTGAAACACACTTTGCTCTGGTTTAGTTTCAAAGCGGGGAAAAATCAGCACACAAAAGGTCAAACGCAGCAAAGCAGTCACGAAACACAAGGATCAGATAATCCTCCACAATGGCCAAACCCACAGGCTGCTATTTATAGCAGCCTCACTAATGACCACAGCCCTCCCCAACCACAGGTGGCCTCATTTTCTCTGATAATAATCTCTCAGTTGTTGCTGCCTATGCATCGCTCTCCACATGCGTGGCTGTATCATTAACTCTTGTTCTGAATCCAAGGAGGAGCTAGACAATTGATCTCCTTCTGAGCTGTCTGCCACACTCTCCTCCTCCCTGTCACTCATGTCTTCTTGGTCAGAGGAGCCTTCATCAGCAGATTCCACCGGGGGAAAAACAGGCCTGCAGCATGTGGATGTCTCCCCCACATCCACAGTCCTTGTGGCAGGAGCTGGGCCAGAGCTAACCACAACACCTGGTAAGAAGATTATTTTCCCTATTGTCCTCCCCAAAAACTCAGGTGCCTCCAGTGCAACTTATACTCCGAAAAATACAATAATTCAAATATTACATTGCCTAAGAAGCAACAGTCTCCAACCAAACATTATTTGGAGGAAGTACTTTTTCCTCCTCCATTTTTTTCCACTCAGAGAAGTTATGACTCCCCTAATATTTTTCTGATACTGCCTGATTTCCAAGAGCTTTATTCACTCCACGCATTTAGCATGGTGACTAACTTAACCCCTTTTCTGGGTTTATACAAAATATTGAATCATTAATTAGACAATCAGACTGGATTTGTTTGTGTAACCCCTAAAGAGGAAATGTAAGGCATTGTGCGGAGGCATTGTGTAGGCCTTTAACTGACCTACTAAAGGGCAACATTTCTTGGGAACACAAGCCAGGGTCAAAAATGCTATTCAGTGTTTTTCAGTAGGGAAAGGAATGGAAAGTGATTTTCCCAAGCTCATCAACCATTAAGAATTATTGGAAATGACATAATGTAATAAAAAAAAAGTATACTGTGCCAATTCGGAAAGAGCACTGTATGTTTGAAAGTTGTTTTTGTTATAATGTGTTTGTTAAAAAAAAATTAAAGCAACAGGATAAATAGTTCCATAAAAGAAAAAAAGAAGAAAAGACCTAGGAGTTAGATAGATATATAGATACACTAAGGGATAAAGTGTCAGTCATTAAACAAATAATGTGCCATTATAAACTGATTAATTAATTGTTGTGGTTAGCTCTGGCCCAGCTCCTGCCCCAAGGACTGTGGATGTGGGGGAGACATCCACATGCTGCAGGCCTGTTTTGACCCCGGTGGAATCTGCTGATGAAGGCTCCTCTGACCAAGAAGACATGAGTGACAGGGAGGAGGAGAGTGTGGCAGCCTGTGGGTTTGGCCATTGTGGAGGATTATCTGATCATTGTGTTTCATGACTGCTTTGCTGACTTTGACCTTTTGTGTGCTGATTTCCCCCCGCTTTGAAACTAAACCAGAGCAAAGTGTGTTTCACTTTGTGAAAGGAGAAGGACTGTGAATTGCCTCACAGCTGCAAGCTAAGTATCACAGAACTGATAAGGGACTTGTACAAATTACCAGTTTGTTTGGAGACGAGTGCTCTTTGCTATACCAAAAGAGGGCTTGGTTTAAGTGAATTTTCATTGTAAAGAACATTGTTTTGAATTTTCAAACGTGTGTGTGTCTGAAATTTGTACCTGTGAATTTTTGGGAGGAGTGTACCAGAGAGCCCGACAGAACAATTAATAATTGTATAGAACTATGTTCATGATGCTGTCTGAAGAAATAACTAGGAAGCTTTATTAATAAGATACATGATATTAATAACGATGGTACAACTATTTGTCATTGTACCAAAGATACATGTATTTATGCAACCATGTAAAGAGAAGAGAGGAAAAGGGGAAAAAATAAAAAATAAAAACTGTAGAAACAACAACAACAACAACAACAACGATACCCATTGTGATTGGGGCAGTTGGTACCATGTCCAAGAATTTTACAAAACAGATCAAGAAATTGAAGCTTCCCGCAATAATACCAGCGGAACGGCAAAAATCTGTGCTACTGAGAACATCATATATTTTAGATCTAGGATGCTGGCAGCAACTCCATTAGCTCCAGTCAATGGTATTTGTAACACATTTTTAAAAGTTCAGTTGACTGAGTTTCATGTCTAATTAATAAAATAGGTTAGTTATTATTATTTTTGTTCTGTCGGGCTCTCTGGTAGAATCCTCCCAAAAATTCACAGGTACAAATTTCAGACACACACACGTTTGAAAATTCAAAACAATGTTCTTTATAATGAAAATTCACTTAAACTAAGCCCTCTTTTGGTATAGCAAAGAGCACTCGTCTCCAAACAAACTGGTAATTTGTACAAGTCCCTTATCAGTTCTGTGATACTTAGCTTGCAGCTGTGAGGCAATTCACAGTCCTTCTTTCACAAAGTGAAACACACTTTGCTCTGGTTTAGTTTCAAAGCGGGGAAAAATCAGCACACAAAAGGTCAAATGCAGCAAAGCAGTCACGAAACACAAGGATCAGATAATCCTCCACAAAGGCCAAACCCACAGGCTGCTATTTATAGCAGCCTCACTAATGACCACAGCCCCACCCAACCACAGGTGGCCTCATTTTGTTTGATAATAATCTCTCAGTTGTTGTTGCCTATGCATCGCTCTCCGCATGCGTGGCTGTATCATTAACTCCTGTTCTGAATCCAAGGAGGAGCTAGATAATTGATCTCCTTCTGAGCTGTCTGCCACACTCTCCTCCTCCATGTCACTCATCTCTTCTTGGTCAGAGGAGCCTTCATCAGCAGATTCCACTGGGGGCAAAACAGGCCTGCAGCATGTGGATGTCTCCCCCACATCCACAGTCCTTGGGGCAGGAGCTGGGCCAGAGCTAACCACAACAATTTTTATTATTTTTTACAAAAAGCAGCAATACACAGCAAACAAGATATCTATGCTGGATTTCGTATCACAATATGACAAGTCGAACACTTCCCAAGCTCCTAGGACTCTGTGATGTATTCTTGTATCATGCGCGTAGATCCAAGTACAGGGTCCTTTTGCAAATGACAGATTGTGATTTTGTCAAGGTTTGTTGTTTTCAAATGCCAGCTGAGGTCTTTTGGCACAGCTCCCAGTGTGCCGATTACCACTGTGACCACTTCTACTGGTTTATTCCACAGTTATTGTAGTTCAATTTTAAGATCCCGATATCGGCTAGGTTTTTCTTGTTGTTTATCAATAAATTAAGCTGTCACCTAGTGTTCTGTCGGGCTCTCTGATAGGAGCCTCCCGAAAATTCAAGGATACAAATTTCAGACACACACACGTTTGAAAATTCAAAAAAATGTTCTTTATCACAAAAGTCAAAATAAACTAAGTACTCTTAAGAGCACTCTTCCCAAAACAACTGGGTAGTCTGTACAATGTCCCTTAAGCAGTCATTAAGTACTTAGCCAGCAGCTGTGGAGAAACTTCACACCCCTTCTTCTTCCAACGAAGGGAGACACACACACACGCTGCTCTGCTTTGGTTTCAAAGGTGTGAAAAAGCAACAAAGTCCAGCACACAAGATTCCTGATGAAACTGCAACAGATAATCTTCCACAATGGCCAATCCCACATGCTGCTATTTATAGCAGCAGCCCTAATTACTGGAGCCCCACCCAAACACAGGTGGCCTCACTTATCTCCTGTAATATGTTCTTACTTGGTCTCTTCTACGCATAATTCTGTGCTTGCGTGGGTCCAAAACGTCATCATCTGGAGCATTGAGCCGGGGTGGCGCAGCAGGTAGAGTGCTGTACTGCAGGCCACTGAAGCTGACTTGTAGATCTGAAGGTCAGCGGTTCAAATCTCATCACCGGCTCAAGGTTGACTCAGCCTTCCATCCTTCCGAGGTGGGTAAAATGAGGACCCGGATTGTGGAGGCAATAGGCTGGCTCTGTTTAAAAAGTGCTATTGCTAACATGTTGTAAGCCGCCCTGAGTCTAAGGAGAAGGGCGGCATAAAAATCGAATAAATAAATAAATAAATAAATAAATAAATAAATAAATAAATAAGATTGACTGCCTTGGCTGTGTGCCAAGCCCTCCTCTGCCGAGTCACTCCCACCTTCTTCTTCGTCCGAGGAAACTAAACTCTGAACTAACTCTGTCGGCAATAACACAGGCCTGTGACATGTTGAAGTTTCCCCTGCATCCATCTCCACATTCCCTGGGGCAGGAGCTGGTCCAGAGCCAACCACAACCCCTAGAATGGCGACATCAGTGATCCACACTTTTTCCTTTTCCACAATCGCGAGGTATGTTTTTTTCTACCCGTTCTGTGTACCTGAACGTACCCGTAGGAGCCCATTACTGGTAGTAAGCTGCCTAAAGTTGTCCCAACTAGAGAAGAGACAAAACTCTGATGGTAAATATATAAATAAGTAAGTAAATTTTCTGCTGTGTTAAGATTCAGTTGAGGCAGGGAACCGTGAAGAGCCAAAAGAGATTTAGTTCTTTCTTACGGATTCAGTTGGCATGAAAGCTTCTGATCAGAACCATGGAATTGGAAAGGGCTATTTCACGCATGGAAGGCGACCTCGAGCAGGAATCTAAATTGAATCAGAATAACAAGAGTTGGAAGGGACCTTAGAGGCCTTCTAGTCTGTCCCCTTGCTCAAGCAGGAAAACCTATATCCATGATGGGGAACTTATAGCATGCGTGCCACAAGTGGCACATGAAGCCATATCGAAAGGCAAGCAAGTTGTTTCCCTATGTTGGCTACAGTGTGTATGCATTCAGTCTGCCGCACGAATCCCAGCGACCAGTTAGGTCCCACAGTGGGTCTTCTCCGGGTCCCGTCAACTAAACAATGTCGTTTGGCGGGACCCAGGGGAAGAGCCTTCTCTGTGGCGGCCCTGACCCTCTGGAACCAACTCCCCCCAGAGATTATAATTGCCCCCACCCTCCTTGATTAGATTAGATTAGATTTATTGGATTTATATTGGATTTATATGCCGCCCCTCTCCGAAAACTCGGGACGGCTCACAACAAGATAAAAACAATACAGTAGTCCCTCACCTATCGCTGGTGTTACGTTCCAGACCCGGCCGCGATAGGTGAAATCCGCGATGGGGAATTTATCGACTGATAGTACTTATTTAAGTATTTATATTGTAATTGTTTGGTAAGTTTTCATTGTTTTAAGTGTTTATAAACCCTTCCCACACTCTTACAAAAGTTTAGATATTTTTTTTTTAAAAAACATGCCGATCGAGTTCTGCAGGCTGTTTAAATCTGCCGATCGACTTCCTCAGAAACCCGTGAACCAGCGAAGATCCATGAATGATTTTTCTCATTAATATTTTTTGAAAACCCGCGATGAAGTGAAGCCGCAGTAGGTGAAGCGCGATATAGCGAGGGACTACTGTACATAATAACATTATGTATGTTTGGTTTTATAATAAGGGCTTTTAACTGTTTTAATATTGGATTGTTATATGCTGTTTTTATTACTGTTGTTAGCCGCCCCGAGTCTACGGAGAGGGGCGGCATACAAATCCAATCAATCAATAAATAAAATAAATAAATATAAATGAAAGCTAAGAACATTATCTAAAATTTGGATGATAGCATTTGGAAAGGAGGTAGCACAAGATGAATGATATATACCAGAAATAATTGCTGCCAACCTGCCTTCCATTGAGGACCTGTATACTGCACGAGTCAAAAAAAGGGCGGGGAAAATATTTACTGACACCTCACATCCTGGACACAAATTGTTTCAACTCCTACCCTCAAAACGTCGCTACAGAGCACTGCACACCAAGACAACTAGACACAAGAAAGTTTTTTCCGAACGCCATCACTCTACTAAACAAATAATTTCCTCAACACTGTCAGACTTTCTACTAAATCTGCACTTCTATTCTACTAGTTTTTCTCATCATTCCTATCACCCATTTCCTCCCATGTTGACTGTATGACTGTAACTTGTTGCTTGTATCCTCAGATTTTTATTAATATTGCTTCTTCATTGCTTATTTGACCCCTACGACAATCATTAAGTGTCGTACCACATGATTCTTGACAAATGTATATTTTATTTTATTTCCGCTGAGAGCATCTGCACCAAGACAAATTCCTTGTGTGTCCAATCACACTTGGCCAATAAAAATTCTATTCTATTCTATTCTATAAATAATTAGAAAAATCTGATTAATTTGACTAAGAATTTGGCATTTGATATTGTATTGTATTGTACTATATTTTAATTTGAGGTATGTAAATTGGAATCTCTGCAAGGTGCGAAAAACAACCCAAAATATATACCCTGATAAGACTCCGCCTGACTCCTGTGGCACACGCCATCACAGTTCTAGAGTCTCCACATCTTTTTTATATCGTGGAAACCAAAACTGGACTTGATATTCCTTCCGCCTCTGAAGGAAGCTGTCCAACTGCTACTAACAACCCATCCAGAGCACGGAAGCCCGTCATTGTCTTGATAGTAGGTCACACTGTCAAACTTTTCTTCCTGTTGGAGAGTTTCCACTACACACTCCGTTGGAATTTGCTTTCCTGTGACTTAGGTCTATTTTTATTTATGTGAATCGTGTCCTTGAGGTACCTTCCTCCCAACCTTCGGAAGCGGAAATATATCAACAAGCCAAGCCAAGAATTTCCTAGAAGGATCAAGCCCGGTAGATTTGTATTCTAGCATATGTTGGGGTAATTAAAAGTCATCTTTACTCTTCGTTACTTCGTGCCTTATTTATTTATTTATTTATTTATTTATTCATTATTTTATTTTATTTTATTTTATTTTATTTTATTTTATTTTATTTTATTTTATTTTATTTTATTTTATTTTATTTTATTTTATTTTATTTTATTTTATTTTATTTTATTTTATTTTATTTATCTATCTATCTATCTATCTATCTATCTATCTATCTATCTATCTATCTATCTATCTATCTATCTATGTGTTCGCCTTAGAACAAGGACAGAAACACCAGCCTGAAGATGATGAGTGGGACCTCATCGAAACATCGCCAGAAATTTCCAAATCCTACACGGGAAGAAACCCGAATATACCAAGACCGTCTGTCTGTCTGTCTGTCTGTCTGTCTGTCTGTCCATCCGTCCGTCCGTCCGTCCGTCCATCGATCCATCCATCTATCTATCTATCTATCTATCTATCTATCTATTTATTTATTGGATTTGCATGCCGCCCCTCTCCGTGGACTCGGGGCGGCTAACAACAGTGATAAAAACAGCATGTAACAATCCAATAATAAAACAACTAAAAAGCCCTTATTATAAAACCAAACAGACATACAAACATACCATACATAAATTGTAGAGGCCTAGGGGGAAAGAATATCTCAATTCCCCCATGCCTGATGGCAGAGGTGGGTTTTAAGGAGCTTACGAAAGGCAAGGAGGGTGAGGGCAATTCTAATCTCTGGGGGGAGTTGGTTCCAGAGGGCCGGGGCCGCCACAGAGAAGGCTCTTCCCCTGGGTCCTGCCAGACAACATTGTTTAGTCGACGGGACCTGGAGAAGACCAACTCTGTGGGACCTAACTGGTCGCTGGGATTCATGCGGCAGAAGGCAGTCCCGGAGATAATCTGGTCCGGTGCCATGAAGGGCTTTATAGGTCATAACCAACACTTTGAATTGTGACCGGAAACTGATCGGCAACCAATGCAGACTGCGGAGTGTTGGTGTGACATGGGCATATTTAGGGAAGCCCACGATTGCTCTCGCAGCTGCATTCTGCACGATCTGAAGTTTCCAAACACTTTTCAGAGGTAGCCCCATGTAGAGAACATTACAGTAGTCGAGCCTCGAGATGATGAGGGCATGAGTGACTATGAGCAGTGACTCCCAATCCAGATAGGGTGCACCAGGTGCACTGGTGCACCAGGCAAACCTGGGCAAACGCCCTCCTCGCCACAGCTGAAAGATGTTTCTCTAATGTGAGCTGCGGATCGAGGAGGACGTCCAAGTTGTGGACCCTCTCTGAGGGGGTCAATGATTCCCCCCTCCCAGGGTAATGGATGGACAGATGGAATTGTCCTTGGGAGGCAAAACCCACAGCCCCTCCGTCTTATCAGGGTTGAGTTTGAGTCTGTTGACACCCATCCAGACCCCAACAGCCTCCAGGCACCGGCACACCCTGGGTAACAACAAATATTCTTTTTTATTTTTTAAAAAATCCTCCCCCCCCCACTTAAAGGGCAGCTTTATTGAAATGAGGGTTTAAAAATATGAATGAGATGTACAGTATATAAGAAATGGATTGAAGCACTAAGGCATTAATTTATTATTATTATTATTATTATTATTATTATTATTATTATTATTATTTATATTATATTATTAGAATTTACTAGAAAAAAGCAAATAGCTAATAGAAATTTTGATAGCTAATAGCGTTTTGTACTTGAATGAGAACAGAAAATAATCTCTGAAATCCAAATGACAAAATTTGAAAAGGAGGTAACACAAGAAAAACAATGTACAATGGTACCTTTACCTAAGAACGCTTCTACTTAAGAACTTGACCGGGTGTTCAAGATTTTTTTTGCCTCTTCTTAAGAACCATTTTCTACTTAAGAACCCAAGACTGGAAAAATTTCCCAGGAAATTTGAGAGCGGCATGAAGGCCCGGCCAGTTTCCTGCCATTCCCACTTTAATCCTGGCCACCTCGGGCTTTTCTGGGCTGACAGAGGAGCCTTTCGGTGGCGCTAAAGGAGGCTTTGGCAGTCCAGAGTGAACGAAGCATTTTCCTTTCTCTGGGCACTTAGAGAGGGAATAAACCTCTGCAAGTGCTCAGAGAAAAGAAATGCTCTCTTCGCTCTGGGCAGCCCAGAGCGAATGGAGCATTTTCCTCGGTCTGGGCAGTTGGACAGGGAATAAACCACTTCGCTGTGGTGACTCCCTCGCACTGCCTCCCACACACCCGGCTTGAGGTTGCCTCCCAGAGTGTCTGGGTGCAGGAAAGGCAAAAGGGGGCGCTTCACCCCACACGGATCAACTCAGCTTCAGCCAAACTGAGGAGTCACCACAGTGAAGGAAAGGCGCCGACTACAAAGCAAGTGAGTGAGAGGAGAGGGAGCCCTTCAGCATGGGAAGGAAGAGGAAGCAGGTAGCAGCAGCAGCAGCCGCCTTTTGGTCAAAGGAGAGGGAGGTTCCCTCCTCCTGCCCTCCTGGGTTTCTCTCTCTGGTGCAGTGCATGAGAGGCAGCCTCGCGCTGGGTGTACTGGAGGCGCGTGCTCCTTCTCGCCGCCTCAGAGTCCCTCTTTTTTTTTTTAAGCCTTAAAGCTTTGGATTTTTTTGATTCCCCTCACCTCACCTTCTTCCTTCGGCAGCGACTGTCCTCCTCCTCTTCTTCCTCCTCCTCCCACCCAAATTCTGATCTTTTATTTCTTTTCCAATGGGTTTGCACACGTTATGTGCTTTTACATTGATTCCTATGGGAAAAATTGGCTCTCTGGAACCAGCTCCCCCAGGAGATTCACACTGCCCCCGCCCTCTTTGCCTTCTGAAAGAGTTTAAAAACTCACTAGATCTTCCCCCTGACTGTTCTGCCGGCGTGTCCCAACTGCCCGTAATTACAGGGTAATTAGTCCAAAAAGACACACACCACACGATAGAAGGAAAACCAAAAGTCTTTATCAACAGAAAAGCAGAAAAAGCTCCCTTTTTAAATGTCAAAGGGATTTTCTGGTACACACAAAGCACAGGTTAAATGCAATCCAATTTCTCACCCAGTAACTGGGAAATTGAGTCCAATTCCAAAGTCCAGAAAGTCCACACACAGTCTTGAACAGGGAAACAGCAAAACCAACAATCTTGACGAAACTATGAATCAGATAAACTTCCACAAGGCTAAACCAGCACACTGCTCTTTTTATCTGTAGCACTAATTACAGCAGCCCCACCCAACCACAGGTGGCCTCACTTATCTCCTGTAATAATCCTTCAGTTGTTCTCTTCTATGCATCACTCTACACATGCGTGGGTCTGTCATAAGTTCTTGTTCAGAATCCAGGGATGATAAGGATGATTGATCTCCTCCTGGGCTGTCTGACAAACTCCCCTCTTCCCTGTCACTCATGCTGCCTTGGTCAGAAGAGGCTTCGTCGGGAGATTCTATCGGGAGCAAAACAGGCCTGTGGCATGTGGATGCTTCCCCCACATCCACCTGCACATTCCTTGGGGCAGGAGCTGGGCCAGAGCCAACCACAACACTGACCAACGAATGTTTTTAGCGCAATTTATTGGTTGAATGCTAATAAATGTTTTTTAAAATGTTTTTGAATGTTTAAATTTTTAAAAATTGTATTAATTGTATTTATCGTATTGTTATGTCTACTATATATGCCGGGAGCCGCCCCGAGTCCTCGGAGAAGAGCGGCATACAAATCCAATTAGTTAATTAGTTAATTAGTTAATTAGTTAATTAGTTAATTAGTTAATTAGTTAATTAGTTAATTAGTTAATTAGTTAATTAGTTAATTAGTTAATTAGTTAATTAGTTAATTAGTTAATTAGTTAATTAGTTAATTAGTTAATTAGTTAATTAGTTAATTAGTTAATTAGTTAATTAGTTAATTAGTTAATTAGTTAATTGAATTTGTATGCCGTTCTTCTCCGAGGACTCTGGGCGGCTCACAGCATATATTAATTAATTAATTAATTACATTTTATTAATTAATTAATTAATTATTAATTAATAAAATAAATTTCCACTACTGGGGTGGTGTCCTTATTCGTACCGGTAGCAAGCTGCTGGACTCAATCTTTCCTGCCAGCTTTTCGTTTTCTGCCTTCCTCATCGCTTTTATCTCAGTTCTGTGTGTTCCTTAAATAATGCAGGGCCGGCAATCTGTCTGACTTTGAGGATAAATGTGATAACAGTGGAAAGGGTTTGTTCTCTCAGCTCAAGCTTTTGATCACAGTTCACGCTCTGCAAAAAAAAAGGAAAAAAATTGTGCAGTCATCCTTCTCGGAAATATTGTGTGCCATCCGAGGCGTCTGTTTTGGAACATCGCCACTAATGTGTCCTCATTATTGCTGCTTCACACAGCTGGAAACGAGAGAAAAAAATGAATTCAGTGTTTGGGATGATTCACTTCTGACTCGGTGGTGGCAAATGACGGGGTCAGCGAGTCGAATGAAAGCTCTTCTCTTTGGCCGTACGGACTGAAAATGCAAATTGATGACTGCGGGATTTGGGTCGCCTTCGCTCTGCCCTTGTCTTTTGGGACTAGGGGCTGTGCAGGTCACTCAATGGAGCAGTTAGCACACAGCAATAGCACTTTTAGTTTGAGATTTACAGAGTTGGAAGGGACTTTGGAGGTCTTCTAGTCTATCTCGGACATCAACACCCTAGAAAACGTCCAGAAACGGAATGCCCTACGAAAACAGACTTTCAATCCTAGGCCTAGAAAGCTTAGAACTACGACGCCTAAAACACGATCTAAGTATTGCCCACAAAATCATATGCTGCAACGTCCTGCCTGTCAATGACTACTTCAGCTTCAACCGCAACAACACAAGGGAACGCAACAAATTCAAACTCAATATTAATCGCTCCAAGCTTGACTGTAAACAATATGACTTTAGCAATCGAGTTGTTGAAGCGTGGAACTCATTACCTGACTCAGTAGTGTCAACCCCTAACCCCCAACATTTCACCCTTAGACTATCCACGATTATTTATTTATTTATTTATTACTTAGATTTGTATGCCGCCCTTCTCCGAAGACTCGATTATTGATCTCTCCAGGTTCCTAACAGGTCAGTAAGGGGCGTACATAAGTGCACCAGTGTGCCTTTCGTCCCCTGTCCAATTTGTCTCCCCTTATCCCATATGTCATATATCTTTCCTCCCTTTCATATATCTTCTCCTCCATTTTCATATCTTTTCCTTGTATGTAATACTTCATACCCATTCCCCTCGATGTGTTTTGTGTATTGGACAAATAAATAAATAAATAAAATAAAAATAAAAAATAAACTCCCTGCCCAAGCAGGAGACCCTACGCCAAGTCCAAACCTTAGCCTTCTTCCAAGTTCCCATTTATTGACAGAGTCGTGTTGGTTATGAACTGTAGTCATCCCGATACTAACTTTTCCTACAGTTCTCCACCCAGGTTATGGTTCATCCCTCACCCCACACCCACAAGACGGATGATAAGATGGAGGGGCTGTGGGTTTTGCCTCCCAAGGACAATTCCATCTGTCTGTCCATCACCCTAGAGGGGTAATTACTGACCCCCTCAGAGAGGGTCTGCAACCTGGGCGTCCTCCTCGATCCACAGCTCACATTAGAAAAACATCTTTCGGCTGTGGCGAGGGGGGCATTTGCCCAGGTTCGCCTGGTGCACCCGTTGCGGCCCTATTTGGACCAGGATTCACTGCTCACAGTCACTCATGCCCTCATCACCTCGAGGTTCGACTACTGTAACACTCTCTACATGGGGCTACCTTTGAAAAGTGTTCGGAAACTTCAGGTCGTGCAGAATGCAGCTGCGAGAGCAATCATGGGCTTTCCCAAATATGCCCATGTTACACCAACACTCTGCAGTCTGCATTGGTTGCCGATCAGTTTCCGGTCACAATTCAAAGTGTTGGTTATGACCTATAAAGCCCTTCATGGCATCGGACGAGAATATCTCAGGAACCGCCTTCTGCTGCACGAATCCCAGCGACCAGTTAGGTCCCACAGAGTGGGTCTTCTCCGGGTCCCGTCAACTAAACAATGTCGCTTGGTGGGACCCAGGGGAAGAGCCTTCTCTGTGGCAGCCCCGGCCCTCTGGAACCAACTCCCCCCAGAGATTAGAATTGCTCCCACCCTCCTTGCCTTTTGTAAGCTTCTTAAAACCCACCTCTGCCATCAGGCATGGAGGAATTGTGATACTCTTTCCCCCTAGGCCTTTACAATTTTATGCATGGTATGTCTGTATGTATGTTTGGTTTTACAATAAGGGTTTTTACCTGTTTTAATATTGGATTATTATATGCTGTTTTACTACTCTTGTTAGCCGCCCCGAGTCTAGGGAGAGGGGCGGCATACAAATCCAATCCAATCAAATCAATCAATCAATCATCACTTGGACCACTCCAGTTCTCTCAACGTCCACGATCCTCCACTGTACTTCCAGGTGGCGCTGAACAAAGGATGACCTTGAATCCTCTGGAAAGAATTTGGCGTGGCTAAACCCTCTCATGCAACCACTTCTGCCCAATTTCTACAGTACTTCGGAGGGGGGCGGCATACAAGTCTAATAAATTATTATATTTTTTTGTGGGGGGGTGTATACATTTTTTATTGTTTTTCACACCTTACAGAGATTCCAATTTTGGCCTCAAAAGTAAGTCACCGAGGAGTTAAGGAAGCTGGGAGACAATCATTTCTAGCAACATGGCTGTCATTTTACAATCCCATCTGTATTCTGTCTACGCTCCGTGTCCTTTATCGTCTCTTTCCTCCCACCCCCTCCCTCTCTTTGTCTCACCGTGTTTTGTGTACACATCTGTGTGACCTAATTTCTTCCTGGGAAAGGCAGGGATATAACCCCCCCCAGCCTATCCCTTCAACAAAAGGATCCACAATTTCTCTGCCTTTTCTTTGAAGGTGGCATGCTTGCGGCACTTACTAATTATAAGTGTTTAGCTACCAGGTTCTTTGGGGTTATTTTTAAAAACAACAACAGACATTGGGGTCACTGTGCCTGCTCATCGTAGGAAGAGCAAGTTAAAAGAGGCAAAGTCACATCAGGTGATTCTCACTTGGCTTCCAGATTTACCCAGAGCCAGAAAAGACCATTTCTTTGTTCCAATCTGCTGGGGTGGAGCTGCCTGGCAATTATGACATTGGAGGGTCTTCTGGGAAAGGAAATTTGAAATGCTCAGCTGAGCTCATGGGAACCTGAAAAGTACCGTGTTTTTCAAAGTATAAGATGCACAAGAGTATAGTACACAAGATGCACAAGAGTATCATGGGCTTCCCCAAGTCACAATTGAAAGTGTTGGTTATGATCTATAAAGCCCTTCATGGCATCGGACCAGAATATCTCCGAGACCACCTTCTGCCGCACGAATCCCAGCAACCGGTTAGGTCCCACAGAGTTGGCCTTCTCCGGGTCCCATCGACGAAACAATGGAGGGATCTAGGTGTTGTGGTTAGCTCTGGCCCAGCTCCTGC
Source organism: Erythrolamprus reginae (assembly GCF_031021105.1). Classification (NCBI taxonomy): domain Eukaryota; kingdom Metazoa; phylum Chordata; class Lepidosauria; order Squamata; family Dipsadidae; genus Erythrolamprus; species Erythrolamprus reginae. The sequence goes on from NC_091956.1 coordinate 8,992,357, forward strand.
CCCAAGGACTGTGGATGTGGGGGAGACGTCCACATGCTGCAGGCCTGTTTTGCCCCCGGTGGAATCTGCTGATGAAGGCTCCTCTGACCAAGAAGACATGAGTGACAGGGAGGAGAGTGTGGCAGACAGCTCAGAAGGAGATCAATCTTCCTTGGATTCAGAACAAGAGTTAATGATACAGCCACGCATGCGGAGAGCGATGCATAGGCAGCAACAACTGAGAGATTATTATCAAAGAAAATGAGGCCACCTGTGGTTGGGTGGGGCTGTGGTGATTAGTGAGGCTGCTATAAATAGCAGCCTGTGGGTTTGGCCATTGTGGAGGATTATCTGATCGTTGTGTTTCGTTACTGCTTTACTGACTTTGACCTTTTGTGTGCTGATGTTTCCCCCGCTTTGAAACTAAACCAGAGCAAAGTGTGTTTCACTTTGTGAAAGAAGAAGGACTGTGAATTGCCTCACAGCTGCAAGCTAAGTATCACAGAACTGATAAGGGACTTGTACAAATTACCAGTTTGTTTGGAGACGAGTGCTCTTTGCTATCCCAAAAGAGGACTTAGTTTAAGTGAATTTTCCTTATAGAGAACATTGTATTGAATTTTCAAACGTGTGTGTGTCTGAAATTTGTACCTGTGAATTTTTGGGAGGAGTCTACCAGAGACCCCGACAGAACACTAGGGGAAGAGCCTTCTCTGTGGCGGGCCCGACCCTCTGGAATCAACTCCCCCGGAGATTAGGATTGCTCCCCCCTCCTTGCCTTTCTCAAACTCCTTAAAACATATCTCTGTCATCAGGCATGGGGAAATTGATTCCCCTGGACCGTTCCATTTTATGCATGGTTTGTATGAGATGCATGATTGCTTTTATATTAAGGGTTTTAAATTCTTTTAACTATTGGATTTGTACTGTTATTATTGTTCTGAGCTGCCCCGAGTCTTCGAAGAGGGGCGGCATACAAATCTAATTAATTAATTAATAATAATAATAATATTAATAATAATAATAATAATAATAATAATAATAATAATAATAATATGCACCTTAGATTTTGGGGAGGAAAATAGGGAATGGAATCTGCTTACCAGGTATTCATCAGGCTAGCGTCCTTAGTCTGGTCAGTTTCAGCACATTATTTTATCCCCTGGTTAGGGCTTTGAAAAAAACCTTATTCAGAGAGAGTAACAATGAAAGAGTTTGCAAGCCAGCAAGAGCTGGGAAGTTTGAACAGTGCGGTCAGGCGGTAGGGAAAGCAAGTAGAATGCTTGGCTGCATATCTAGAGGTATAACAAGCAGGAAGAGGGAGATTGTGATCCCGCTGTGTAGAGCGCTGGTGAGACCACATTTGGAAGACTGTGTTCAGTTCTGGAGACCTCACCTGCAAAAAGATATTGATAAAATTGAACGCGTCCAAAGACGGGCTACAAAAACGGTGGAAAGTTTTAAGCATAAAACTTATCAGGAAAGACTTCATGAACTCAATCTATATAGTCTGGAGGACAGAAGGGAAAGGGGGGACACGGTCAAAACATTTAAATATGTTAAAAGGTTAAATAAGGTCCAGGAGGAAAGTGTTTTCAATAGGAAAGTGAACACAAGAACAAGGGGACACTATCTGAGGTTAGTTGGGGGAAAGATTAGAAGCAAGGTGAGAAAATATTATTTTACTGAAAGAGTAGTAGATCCTTGGAACAAACTTCCAGCAGACATGGTTGGTAAATCCACAGTAACTGAATTTAAATATGCCAGGGATAAATATATATCCATCCTAAGATAAAAATACAGGAAATAGTATAAGGGCAGACTAGATCAGTGTTTCCCAACCTTGGCTATTCGAAGATACATTTGGGGAATTCTGAGAGTTGAAGTCCAGATATTTTCAAGTTGCCAAGGTTGGGAAACCCTGGACTAGATGGACCATGAAGTCGTTTTCTGCCGTCAATCTTCTACGTTTCTATATTTCTATGCTGGCTTTCTACACCACAAATATATCAGCATTGAAAGAATCCCAGCAACCCATAAGCAGAATGAGATACCCCACACCCACACACATACAAAATATCCCTCAACTTTCCCCACAACCTAACGTGGTTTACACACTCACCTCGATGTGTCTATCTGATTGCTGCATAAATTTTCTCTCTCGGAAAATGGTGTTATGATTTTTTTTTATTGCAAGCGCATTTTCTCTTGATAAATTAACATTTACATACTTCGATACTTGCGGTAACACAACTGCTACGCAACAGACGAACGGGATGGAAATTGCTTAGTGGAAAATTACAAGAAGGTTCAATTACACTTGAATGCAAGCAATCAACAATCAATTTTAATTATGGCCCCGCGTTAGGAATCATTATGATTTGAGACGAGAGCTAAAAATAACTTTGGTTAAAAAGAACAGCCACGAATCCCAGGGCGGTTTGAGCAAATATATAGGTATCTACCACAGCAGATTCAGAACGTAGAGTGAGTTCTCAACTTACAACCAACCAGAATGCCCGCTGCTAAATGAAGCAGTTGCTAAACGAGTCATTGTTGTGGTTGAATCACAGCCAGCTCCTTTACTCACGGACTCTGAAGAGGTGGAACCAAGTCCATCTAAGCCAGTGTTTCCCAACCTTGGCAACTTGAAGAAATTTGGACTTCAACTCCCAGAATTCCCCAGCCAGCATGCCCATGTTACATCAACACTCTGCAGTCTGCATTGGTTGCCGATCAGTTTCCGGTCACAATTCAAAGTGTTGGTTATGACCTATAAAGCCCTTCATGGCACCGGACCAGAATATCTCCGGGACCGCCTTCTGCCGCACGAATCCCAGCGACCGGTTAGGTCCCACAGAGTTGGCCTTCTCTGGGTCCTGTCAACTAAACAATGTCATTTGACAGGACCCAGGGGAAGAGCCTTCTCTGTGGCGGCCCCTGCCCTCTGGAACCAACTCCCCCCAGAGATCAGAATTGCCCCCACCCTCCTTGCCTTTTGTAAACTTCTCAAAACCCACCTCTGCCGTCAGGCATGGGGGAATTGAAATATCTTCCCCAGGCCTATATAATTTATGTATGGTGTGTTGTGTGCATGTTTTTTAAATTATGGGTTTTTAACTTCGTATTATTGGATTTGTATTGTACATTGTTTCTATCTAGTCTTCGGAGAGAGGCGGCATACAAATATAATAAATAGATAGATAGATAGATAGATAGATAGATAGATAGATAGATAGATAGATAGATAGAAATTCCTTGTGTGTCCAGTCACACTTGGCCAATAAAGAATTCTAATCTATTCTATATTATTAATATTGTTTCCTGATTGTTTATTTGCACCCTATGGCAATCATTGTTGTACCTCATGATTCTTGACAAATGTATCTTTTTCTTTTATGTACACTGAGAGCCTATGCACCAATGAGAAATTCCTCGTGTCCAATCACACTTGGCCAATAAAGAATTCTATTCTATTCTATTCTATTCTATTCTATATTATTAATATTGTTTCCTGATTGTTTATTTGCACCCTATGGCAATCATAGTTGTACCTTATGATTCCTGACAAATGTATCTTTTTTCTTTTATGTACACCGAGAGCATCTGCACCAAAGACAATTTCCTTGTGTGTCCAATCACACTTGGTCCATAAAAAATTCTATTCTAAGTTCGAAGAGTTCTGATGTACTGTATACTGTATATTTTGAGGGTTTGGAATGGAAGTTTCCTCCTGCGATTGGCCAGCCGGGCTGGTGGTGGGCGGGCTGAGAGCGTGATGCTTCCGAGCGATTGGCTGGGCCGGGGGCGGGGGCGGGATGACAAGCCATCTAAGCCGCGGGCCGTTGCTAGGGTCGGGGCGGGCCGTTGCCAGGGACGCGGCTAGCCGGCTGGGCTCGAGCTGCCGTCGGGGATGGCGGGCGTGGAAGGCGACGATGCCAGCGCGGTCTTGGATCACATCGTCACCCAGTTTAACACTTACGAGGAGTACCTGGACTCCCAGATCACCACGCAGGATCTCTTTTATCTGGAGGTGAGCCTGCCTGCCTTGCAAGGAGCATGGGCAGAGTGCAACGCCGTCGCGATCCCTGAGTGCAAGCTCTCCCGTCTGCAACCGCCGGCCGAGGAGGACGGAACCGGACAGCGGAGCCCCCGTTTAGGGTTAAAAGCCGGTTGGTCCCCACTCGAGGAGGGCTGAGGGTTAAGGCTTTCTCTGAGTTGAATCCTCAGCTGATCGGGTGGGGTCGGGTTTATGCAAAAGGAAACCTCCCCAGACCCACCAAGGGTCACAATACATGTTGCCCAAATGGATGTATTTGTCCTAAAAATGACCCGGTGAAGAAGAATCTTAGCTTTCTTTCCCAGATGGAACCGCACTTGAATGTGACCAACCTCTCCATAATAGACTAGACTAGACTGGAATAGACTAGAATACAATAGAGTAGAATAGAATAGAATAGAAAATATGAAGTGGAATAGGATGGAATGGAATGGACTAGACTAGAATACAATAGAGTAGAGTAGAATCGAATAGAGAAAATATAGAAACAGAAACATAGAAGATTGATGGTAGAAAAAGAGTGCTGTACTGCAGGCCACTGAAGCTGACTTATAGATCTGAAGGTCAGCGGTTCAAATCTCATCACCGGCTCAAGGTTGACTCAGCCTTCCATCCTTCCGAGGTGGGTAAAATGAGGACCCGGATTGTGGGGACAATAGCCTAGCTCTGTTAAAAAAGTGCTATTGCTAACATGTTGTAAGCCGCCCTGAGTCTAAGGAGAAGGGCGGCATAAAAATTGAATAAATAAATAAATAATAAATAAATAAATCTAGTCTTATATATGGAATGGAATGGAACAGAACATGTTCCATTGTTTCCAAATGTAAAATAATGCACTTGGGGAAAAGGAATCCTCAATCTGAGTATTGTATTGGCAGTTCTGTGTTAGCAAAAACGTCAGAAGAGAAGGATTTAGGGGTAGTGATTTCTGACAGTCTCAAAATGGGTGAGCAGTGTGGTCGGGCGGTAGGAAAAGCAAGTAGGATGCTTGGCTGCATAGCTAGAGGTATAACAAGCAGGAAGAGGGAGATTGTGATCCCCTTATATAGAGCGCTGGTGAGACCACATTTGGAGTACTGTGTTCAGTTCTGGAGACCTCACCTACAAAGAGATATTGACAAAATTGAACGGGTCCAAAGACGGGCTACCAGAATGGTGGAAGGTCTTAAGCATAAAACGTATCAGGAAAGATTTAACAAACTCAATCTGTATAGTCTGGAGGACAGAAGGAAGAGGGGGGACATGATCAAAACATTTAAATATGGTAAAGGGTTAAATAAGGTTCAGGAGGGAAGTGTTTTTAATAGGAAAGTGAACACAAGAAGAAGGGGACACAATCTGAAGTTAGTTGGGGGAAAGATCAAAGGCAACATGAGAAAATATTATTTTACTGAAAGAGTAGTAGATCCTTGGAACAAACTTCCAGCAGACGTGGTTGGTAAATCCACAGCAACTGAATTTAAACATGCCTGGGATAAACATAGATCCATCCTAAGATAAAATACAGGAAATAGTATAAGGGCAGACTAGATGGACCATGAGGTCTTTTTCTGCCGTCAGTCTTCTATATTTCTATGTTTCTATGAACAGGAATAGGTTAGGATGGGATAGAGAAAATATGGAATAGAATGGAGTGGAATGGGATAGAAAGATAGAATAGAATAGGATAGAATAGAATTCTTTATTGGCCAAGTGTGATTGGACACACAAGGAATTTGTCTTTGGTGCACATGCTCTCAGTGCACATAAAAAAGATGCATTTGTCAGGAATCATGAGGCACAACACTTAATGATTGTCATAGGGGTCAAATAAGCAATAAAGAAACAAGCAATATAAATCATAAGGATACAAGCAACAACTTACAGTCATAGTCATAACTGGAAGATCAGTGATAGTAATGATAGTTTCTTCATTGCTTATTTGACCCCTGTGACAATCATTAAGTGTTGTACCACATGATTCTTGACAAATGTATATTTTATTTTATGTACGCTGAGAGCATCTGCACCAAAGACAAATTCCTTGTGTGTCCAATCACACTTGGCCAATAAAATTCTATTCTATTCTATTCTCTATTGAAGAAAAGAGGTTGAAAAACACTGATTTACATATTATAAAGTAATTCTAATTTATTCTTTATACCTTGGTCTCGAATTCTACTGACCACATGTCCTCTTACCTTATCCCATCATCCCATCAGTTCCTTCCCGCAAGATTAGTTTCATTGGCCGAATTCATCCTCTTATCCATGATCTCAATCTTTTTTTCATTTTATTTTCTAGGCCTATTGATCCCTTCCCTTTCTTAATCTCTTTCTTCAATGCCTGTTTTTCTTATTCCTTCCTTTATCATAACCAAAGGCCAATAAATTTTGAAGAGACCTTAAAGGACATCTATCTCAACCCTCCACCCAACTCCCCATGCTCAACGTTACAGCGTCTCTATAGCATCTTTGACAGATGACAATCCAACCTCCGATGATGGCTTGGAGCTTTTTCCTGCAGTAACCAACTTGGCCTTCCTGAAATCCTTTGAGAAGAGGAGGGACACTATATTCCATAATGTCCTTCAGAAGTTGTGTTGTGTCTTCCAAAAAGCTATTTTTCCCTTTGAAACCTGTGATTCAAACTTTTCTAGAACTTCCTAAGGGATGTAGTAGATCCATGAAATTGGACTGCAGTTCCTCTGATTGGCCACTAGGTGGAAATATTACCTCACTTTTGTTTTAAATGGTACCACTTATTATTTCCGAATGGATGTGGAAGAGATATGGCCTCTTTAACTCAGCAATTTTGTAAGTGTGTCGGTCCTGTTGGATTGCAGAACCAAACCAGACACTTATAGAGGTGCAGATGACGGACTCAATGATTCCTCTGTAGAACTGGATCAGCAGCTCCTTGGGCAGTTTGAGCTTCCTGAGTTGACACAGAAAAAATATTGTTTTTGATGTTAGGTATCCATTTTATTTATTTATTCATTTATTCATTGGACTTATATCCGCCGCTCTCTGTGGACTCGGGGCGGCTCACAAAATTTCAATAAAAAATAAAAATTGTCATAGTCAGTAATACATAGTCCATTTTGGATCTTGAGATAGGTTCGAACCTAGAAATTTGAAGGTCTTTACTGTTGATACTGTGTTTGTTTGTTTATTTATTTATTATTTATTTATTGGATTTGTATGCCGCCCCTCTCCGGAGACTCAGGGCAGCTAACAGCAGAAATAAGACAGCATATAATAATAATCCAATACTAAAAACAATTAAAAACCCATTATTATAAAAACCAAACATACATACAGACATACCATGCAAAAAATTGTAAAGGCCTAGGGGGAAAGGGAATCTCAATTCCCCCATGCCTGGTGGCAGAGGTGGGTTTTAAGTAGCTTACGAAAGGCAAGGAGGGTGGGGGCTATTCTAATCTCTGGGGAGAGTTGGTTCCAGAGGGCCGGGGCCACCACAGAGAAGGCTCTTCCCATGGGTCCCGCCAAGTGGCATTATTTAGTTGACGGGACACGGAGAAGACCCACTCTGTGGGACCTAACTGGTCGCTGGGATTCGTGCAGCAGAAGGCGGTCCTTGAGATGATCTGGTCCGGTGCCATGAAGGGCTTTATAGGTCATAACCATGTTGTTTAGTATTGTAACAGTTGTGAAAAAAAAATAATCATGGCCTTTGGACCAAAGTTTATTAAATGAGTTTCGTTACTCATCCAAGTGAGTTTTACAGTCAAAATGAAACATTTACCATACGTTAGAGCAGTGATTTTCAACCTTTTTTGAGCCGCGGCACATTTTTTACATTTACAAAATCCTGGGGCACACCACCAACCCAAAGGACACAAAACGACATTCTAAGACACTCTCCTCTCTTTTTCCATCCCTGTCTCCTCCCCCTCTTCTCTGTGTGTGTGTGTGTGTGTGTGTGTGCGTGCATGTGTGTGCATATATACAGACTCCTGAACCATTTCCAAAAACAGGTGAGGGTTGGGGTTTTTTCTCTCTTATTTTTTGGGTGCTTTTTATCATATGCTTTAAATCAAGAGTCACCTCTCTCTCTCTCTCTCTTGTTTCTCTTTCTTTCCTCTCATTCTCTGTCTCAATCATTTTTTCATTTCTCTTTTTTCTTCCCCTTTTTGCTCATTTTTCTCTTTCTCTCTCTCCCTTCCTCTCCTTTTTTCTCTCTCTCTCTCTTGCTTTCTTTCCCTCTCACTCTTTCTTTCTCTCTTTCTCTCTCTCACTTGCTTTCTCTCTTTCACTCTTGCTTTCTTTCTCTCTTTCTCTCTCTCACTTGCTTTCTCTCTCTTTCACTTTCTCTCTTTCTCTCTCTTTTCTCTCTCTCTTGCTTTCTCCCTCTCTCTCTTTCTCCCTCTCTTGCTTTCTTTCTCTCTTTCTCTCACTCTTTCTTTCTCTCTCTTTCTCTCACTCTTTCTTTCTCTCTCTCTCTAAGCAAAAAGTTGTGAGACCAGAACCTGAACTTCCGTCTTCGCGGCACACCTGACCATGTCTCATGGCACACTAGTGTGCCACGGCACACTGGTTGAAAAACACTGCGTTAGAGTGTCAGACAGTCTTTGGAAGATTCTGGTTCATCCGAATTCTGATTTATTTCTCCAGAATGAAGAAATGGCCCGGCAACTGGTAGAATTGGGCTTTCGAGGAAGTGGAGAAGTCTTGAAAAGGGAAGATTTCATCGTCAGGAAATTAGCTGCTGAAGCATCCAGGATCTCAGAGAGACAACAGCAAAAGTAAGTGACTGTTTAGCAATAGCAATAGCATTTAGACTTATGTTGTGATTCAGCCTGAGGCTCCTCAGGGACCGGCTGGAGCTCTGCCGGATCCATGCCCAGAGGAGGAGGACAGTGAACAGGAGGGGGAGGACCAGGCAGATGGGGGAGAGGAACGTCAGGAAGAGGAGGAGGGAGAGCAGCCTGAGACCCCCCCCGGGGGGGGGCTCTCCCCAGCTAGTAGCCTGGATTCATTGGATGAAGACGCACAGGCTATAATAGACATGAGGCAGCAACGTGCAGCTCAAAGAAGGGGCCAATTAGAAAGGTATTTCCATCCCTGAATTGGCAACAGCTGGGTTTGGGTGTGGTTCTCCTCAGCAGGGTTGAAAAGGCAGGCCCGCCCTTACAGTCTTGTGGAGAGTTATCAACTGGGAGTCCTGTGACCTTGCTTTGATTCTTGGCGTCTCTGATCTTGGCTTGTGGCCTAGAAGTCTAGAAGACTTGGGGGAGGCGTGGGTTTTATTATCTCCAGCGTTGTTTTTGCCAGCAAGAATCCTGTTTTATTGCCTCTGTGAAGCTTCATAGTGTTCCTGTCTGTAAGAACATTTTTTGTTACCTGTGTTTGCTTTCAATTATATAAACTGCCTTTGCTTTTTACCAGTGTGTCTGGCTACTCTTTTTGGTTGGTGTTGGCGTCTGGGGGGACCCAGACAGAACAGACTTATATACCGCTTCACAGTGCTTTACAGCCCTTTCTAAGCAGTTTACAGAAAGGCAGCATATTGACCCTGTTGAATATTCATTAGCATTATGTAAATAGTTGAGTCATAGACTGTTGAATGGTGATTGGTTTAAAATGCCCGGGAAATTAAAATGCGCGTCAATTATTTTGAGCGGGAAGAAACAATGTATAAAAACCAGAAAAGCCGATATTGTTGCAGTTTGTGCTTGGATACAATTCGTATAGCTACTCTGTCTCTGCTATGTGGTGAATAAACTTTACTTTAAACTGACCCCAGCATCAGTATTTTTCAGACCCCAACAATCTGAGTCCTCATTTTACTGACCTTGGAAGGATCAGTCAACCTCCAGAGCCCAGGGTGGTGGAAAACAGGCCGCCCAGAGGCTCATGGAGCACGAAAATAATAATAATAATTTATTAGATTTGTATGCCGCCCCTCTCCGAAGACTCGGGGCAGCTCACAACAATAATAAAACAATATTACAATGAAACAAATCTAATATTAAAGACATGTAAAACCCCATCATTTAAAACCATACCAAACAAAATATAAAAGCCTGGGGAAGGTGTCTCAGTTCCCCCATGCCTGGTGATACAGGGTGGTCTTAAGTAATTTGCGAAAGACAAGGAGGATGGGAGCAGTTCTAATCTCTGGGGGGAGTTGATTCCATAGGGCCGGGGCCGCCACAGAGAAGGCTCTTCCCCTGGGGCCCGCCAAATGACATTGTTTTGTCGACGGGACCTGGAGAAGGCCAACTCTGTGGGACCTTATTGGCTGCTGGGATTCGTGCGGTAGAAGGCGGTTCCGGAGGTATTCTGGTCCGATGCCATGGGGAGTACCTGATTGACAGATTGCCAGTTTGACAGCACCTGATCTGACAGTCTCAAAATGGGTGAACAGTGTAGTCAGGCAGTAGGGAAAGCAAGGAGAAGGCTTGGCTGCATAGCTAGAGGTATAACAAGTTGGAAGAGGGAGATTGTGAGCCCGCTGTATAGCGCGCTGGTGAGACCCCATTTGGAATCCTGTGTCCAGTTCTGGAGACCTAACCTACAAAAAGAGGTTGACAAAATTGAATGGGTCCAAAGACGGGCTACAAAATCGGTGGAAGGTCTTAAGCATAAAACGTATCAGGAAAGACTTAATGAACTCAATCTGTATAGTCTGGAGGACAGAAGGGAAATGGGGGACATGATCGAAACATTTAAATATGTTAAAGGGTTAAATAAGGTTCAGGGGGGAATTGTTTTTAATAGGAAAGGGAACACAAGAACAAGGAGGCACAATCTGAGGTTAGGTGGGGAAAGATCAGAAGCAATGTGAGAAAATATTATTTTACTGAAAGAGTAGTAGATGCTTGGCACAAACCTCCAGCAGACGTGGTTGATAAATCCACAGGAAGTGAATTGAAACATGCCTGGGATGAATATATATCCATCCTAAGATAAAATACAGGAAATAATATAAGGGCAGACTAGATGGACCATGAGGTCTTTTTCTGCCGTCAGTCTTCTATGTTTCCATGTTTCTATTGGAGAAAGCTGTCCGAAATAAACACAGATCCCTAACTCCTAATGCACGTAGGATTTCAAGCTATTTATTTCCATTTCTGAAGGTTGAAGGCCTTCATAAAAGGAAAGTTCTCTCTGTGAGGAAGATTGCCTGTGAATACGTCTGCGTGGTTGAGGTTGGGGGGTCTTTCCTCTTTTTGGCCTTCCAGCTGCAGGCCAGGAACCTGATCCTATTTCTCTACTGGATGCCCGGGGTCAACATCCTTCCCCCCTTCCCTGTGTGGCTTGCCTTGTTCCATGAATATTGGTGACTGTCAGATCCTGTCTTCATTCGCCCTAAAAGACAACAGTTTACATTCCCAAAATAAAATGTGTATCTCATTCAGGGAAAAATCACCTATCTTGGGAATCAACGAAGCAGTGGAAGTGATGTGCCAGTGCCTGGAGGCTGTTGGGGCCTGGATGGGTGTCAACAAACTCAAACTCAACCCAGACAAGACGGAGTGGCTGTGGGTCTTGCCTCCCAAGGACAATTCCATCTGTCTGTCCATTACCCTGGGGGGGGGGGGAAACTATTGACACCCTCAGAGAGGGTTCGCAACTTGGGCGTCCTCCTCGATCCACAGCAGACACTGGAACATCATCTTTCGGCTGTGGCGAGGAGGGCGTTTGCCCAGGTCTGCCTGGTGCACCAGTTGCGGCCCTATTTGGGTGGGTCTTCTCTGGGTCCCATCAACTAAACAATGCTGCTTGGTGGGACCCAGGGGAAGAGCCTTCTCTGTGGCAGCTCTGGAACCAACTCCTCCCAGAGATTAGAATTGCCCCCACCCTCCTTGCCTTTCGTAAGCTACTTAAAACCCACCTCTGTCGCCAGGCATGGGGGAATTAAGATTCCTTTTCCCCCTAGGCCTTTACAATTTTATGCATGGTATGTTCATATGTATGTTTGGTTTTTATATTAAGGGGTTTTTAATTCATTTTTAGTATTGGATTATTATTGTACACTGTTGCTGTTAGCTGCCCCGAGTCTTCGGAGAGGGGCTGCATATAAATCCAATAAATAAATAATAAATAAATAAATTTGGACAGGGAGTCACTGCTCACCGTCGCTCATGCCCTCATCACCTCGAGTTTCGATTACTGCAACGCTCTCTACATGGGGCTACCTTTGAAAAGTGTTCGGAAACTTCAGATCGTGCAGAACGCGGCCACGAGAGCCATCGTAGGGCTTCCTAGATTTGCCCACGTTTCTGCAACACTCCGTGGCCTGCATTGGCTGCCGATCAGTTTCCGGTCACAATTCAAAGTGTTGGTTATGACCTTTAAAGCCCTGCATGGCATTGGACCAGAGTACCTCCGGAACCGCCTGCTACCGCACAAATCCCAGCAACCGATAAGGTCCCACAGAGTTGGCCTTCTCCGGGTCCCGTCGACCAAACAATGTCGTTTGGCGGGCCCCAGGGGAAGAGCCTTCTTTGTGGCAGCCCCGGCCCTCTGGAATCAACTCCCCCCAGAGATTAGAACTGCCCCCACACTCCTTGTCTTTTGTAAATTACTCAAGACCCATCTATACCGCCAGGCATGGGGGAGTTGAGATAACTTTCCCCCAGGCTTTTTTATATTTATGTTTGGGTATGTATATGTTGTTTGCTTTTTTAAATATGATAGGGTTTTATGTACTTTTTAATATTAGATTTGTTTTCGCTGGAATATTGTTTTTATTATTGTTGTGAGTCGCCCCGAGTCTTCGGAGAGGGGCGGCATACAAATCTAATAAATAAAATAATAAAATAAAATAAAATTGAGCAAACGAGTTTACAGGGCTGAAAAACAAAGAACGGAAACCTTTCCCTCGTTCTAAGGTTAAAATAAAGTGACCCATCCTCCTCCTTTAGGGGGGACACTCCTTCTTTTGCAGGTCACATGGCTGGTAAGCCACACCCACAAATAAGCCACACCCACAGGGTGGTAGTAAATTTTTTTGCAGCCCTTCTGTACCCTCTGCGCATGCCCATAAGCCTTTGTGTATGCGCAGAAGTTTATTTTTGTCTCCAATCTGCGGTGACCGGACGATCAGTTCAGGGGTGTGGACCATTGGTCATCGCTGCTGGTTTGGGGAGTGGTGGTAAATTTCCGCTACCGGTACAAAATAAATCTTCAGGTGTTTGTCTTTTTGTTTGTTTGTTTGTTTGTTTGTTTGTTTGTTTGTTTGTTTGTTTGTGTATGTATGTATGTATGTATGTATGTATGTATGTATGTATGTATGTATGTATGTATGTATGTATGGTATTTGTATGCCGCCCCTCTCCATAGACTCGGGGCGGCTAACAACAATAGTACGAAACATCATGTAAATCCAATACTAAAACTAATACTAAAACAATTTTAAAAAACCTTATTTATAAAACCAAACATACATACAAACAAACATACCATGCATAAATTGTAAAGGCCTAGGGGGAAAGAATATCTCAGTTCCCCCATGCCTGACAGCAGAGGTGGGTTTTAAGGAGCTTACGAAAGGCAAGGAGGGTGGGGGCAATTCTAATCTCTGGGGGGAGTTGGTTCCAGAGGGCCGGGGCCGCCAGAGAGAAGGCTCTTCCCCTGGGGCCCGCCAAACGACATTGTTTAGTTGACAGGACCCGGAGAAGGCCAACTCTGTGGGACCTAACCGGTCGCTGGGATTCGTGCGGCAGAAGGTGGTCTCGTAGATACCCTGGTCCGGTGCCATGAAGGGCTTTATAGGTGATGACCAACACTTTGAATTGTGACCGGAAACTGATCGGCAACCAATGCAGACTGCGGAGTGTTGGTGTTACATGGGCATTTTTGGGAAAGCCCATGATTGCTCTTGCAGCTGCATTCTGCACGATCTGAGGTTTCCGAACACTTTTCAAAGGTAGCCCGATGTAGAGAGCATTACAGTAGTCGAGCCTCGAGGTGATGAGGGCATGAGTGACTGTGAGCAGTGACTCCCGGTCCAAATAGGGCCGCAACTGGTGCACCAGGCGAACCTGGACAAACACCCCCCTCGTCACAGCTGAAGATGTTTCTCTAATGTGAGCTGTAGATCCTGAAGATTCATTTGTAGCTTTCTGAAAGTGCCTTATGGCTGTTTCATGAAATAGTGGAAAGCAATACAAAAGTTTTGGGGAGGGATTTTTTTTTTTGCTATTTATGTCGTATAGTTGAAGGCATTCTTTAGTTTGTAGAATTTTCATACACATTAATCCCTCCCACCCCACAGTATACATCCAACAAACAGAAAAGGACATTTACTTTAAATAACACAGGGAGAACTACCAACCCTTTTTGATGACTCAAAATGTTCTTGTCCTTAACATGTTTACCTTAATATACGGTTAAGTCCATTTTTTTTTTTTGAAAGCCCCAGGTGTGTTTGTGTAGCTTTTCAGTCAGCACAAGTGAATTGGTTACAATAATGCCAATGTTTTTGCACCTGGAAAGGGGCAGCGGTAACCAACTTTCTCAGTGCTAGGAATAAATATTTCTCCATCTCCTTCTCCCTCCCTCCCCCCCTCTCTCTGTATGTCTCTCTTTCTGCTTCTGCTCTATAGTTGTGAATGGTTTGGTGGAAAATGCTTTGGGAATAAAATAATTTATTTCAATAGGTCTTGGTTGTTTTCTGTTGAAATCACCCTGGTATCCCCAAATATGGGAGATAAATTATATATATATACACACACATACAGATAGAATTGTCGGCTATCAATAAAATTAACTGCCTTCGAAATGGCCCTGGGTTGGGCCGAGAGGCAATAAGGAGCTGTGATGTTCCTTCAATACACCAGGGTGATTCAACACAAAATATGTAACCCTTCCCTGGTGCAGAGCTGAAGGGATTGGATACTGTAGCCTAGAGGATAATTCTCTGACTTACAAGGCAAAGGTTGCAGGTTCAAGTCCCAGTGGGTATGGCTAGCTGATGAGGCCAAAATAAGGCCAAAATAGATCTATCCTAGTCTCCCTTAATTTTCAAATTCAGCAAAAAAACATGTGACATACATACTGTTGTGATTCAGTCTGAGGCTCCTCAGGGAACGGCTGGAACTCTTCCGGCTCCATGCTCAGAGGGGGAGGACGAGGAACAGGAGGAGGAGGAGGACCAGGCAGATGGGGAAGAGGAATGTCAGGACGAGGAGGAGGGAGAACAGCCTGAGACCCCCGGGGGGGAGCTCTCCCCAGCGAGTAGCCTGGAATCATTAGATGAGAACGCACAAGCCATCATCGATATGAGGCAGAGAAGGGCAGCACAACGAAGGGGACAATTAGCCAGGTATTTCCATCCCTAATAGGCAACAGCTGAGTTTGGGTGTGGTTCTCCTCAGAAAGGTGGAAAAGGCAGGCCCGCCCTTCCTGTATTGTGGAGAGTTATCTTTTGGGAGTCCTGTGACCTTGCTTTGATCCTTGGCGTCTCTGATTCTGGCTTGTGGCCTCGAAGGCTGAAAACTTGGGGGAGGCGTGGGTTTTATTATCTACAGTGGTGTGTGTGCCAGCAAGAAGCCTGTTGTATTGTCTGGCCGTCATGACTCTTCTGTGAAGCTTCATAGCATTCCAGTTTGTAAGAACAGTTTTTGTTATCTGTGTTTGTTTTCAAAGATATAAAATGACTTTGCTTTTTACCAGCGTGTCTGCCTACTCTTTTTAGTTGGTGTTGACGTCTGGGGGAACCCAGACAGAACACATACATACATACATACATACATACATACATACATACATACATATGTCACATGTTTTTGCTGAATTTTGAAAATCAAGGGAGACTAGGATAGATCTATTTTGGCCTCGTCCGCTAGCCATACCCTCACTGGGACTTGAACTTGCAACCTTCAACACAAATCTTTTTTGACACAAATATATATACAATAGTACCTCGTCTTACAAACTTTTCGAAATACGAACCTGGGGTTTGGGATTTTTGTGCCTCTTCTTACAAACTTTTTTTGCCTTACGAACCTGCCGCCGTGAACGCCGAACCTGGAAGTTCGGCAAAAGTTTGGGTTCGGCATTCAGGTTTGGGAGGCTGCCGAGAAGCGTCGTCGCCCGCCTGTCACTTCTGCAGAAAAGCCGCGGAGCTGTCGGCCGGTCGGGAGGCTCAAACGGAGGTGGGGAATCCCAATAGGGAATTCCATGGGTGGAGCTTTGACATCACGGAGACGTCCTTCCTGGTCGGCTGAAATGTGGACTCCAGGAAGGACGTCTTTGTGACGTCAAAGCTCCACCCATGGAATTCCCTATTGGGATTCCTCCCCACCTCCGTTTGAGCCTCCTGACCGGCCGACAGCTCCGCGGCTCCTCTGGCAAGGTGACAGCTGTGCGGCGGCACTTCTCGGTGGCCTCCCTAACCCGAACGCCGAACCCGAACTTTTGCCGAACCTTTTGGGTTCGGCGTTTGGGAGAACGCCGAGAAGCCCCCGGGCTGTTTCAAAAGGTGACAGCTGAACGGCGGCGCTTCTCAGCGGCCTCCCGAACCAGAACCAGAACTTTTGCCGAACCTTTCGCCCGGCCTGTTTCAAAAGGAATTAAATAGTATATTTTGGATGTTCAGTAATAGTAAATAGAGAGGGAAATTGTATCTCTTTGAGGCGAGGAGAGGCAAGGCACCCTAACCTTGATGTGAGTGACATCAAGTTGGCCACCTTTAAGCCAGTCATATGACCTTTAAACCACTCCCAGCCACATGATCATCAAGCCACTCCTACCTGGTCACATGGATGGCAAGCCACACCCACAACACAAGCCACGCCCACAGTGTGGCAGTAAAAATTTTGGTTGCCCATTACTGCTTATAGGTAGAAAATACAGTGGTACCTCATGGTACGAACTTAATTGGTTCCAGGAGGAGGTTCGTAAGGTGAAAAGTTCGTAAGACAAAACAATGTTTCCCATAGGAATCAATGTAAAAGCAAATAATGCGTGCAAATCCTTCAGGAAAATCCCAAACTTTAGAAGGGAGGCGAACAGAGGGCAGGGAGGAGCAGCTAAAGGGGGCGGGTGGAAGAAGCAAGGCTAGGCTAAAGGGTGAGTGGGAAGGAAGAAAGGCAAGGGGGGGCGCCCCTCCCTTTTCTTTCTTCAAAAGACACCGTTTCAGTGCCTCTGCAAGCAAGCTGTTCTCTGCAAAATCTTTCCTCCTCCAAGCCGCCCCCTCCCTTTTCTTTCTTCAAAAGACACCCTTTCAGTGCCTTTGCAAGCACGTTCTCTGCAAAATCTTTCCTTCTCCAAGCCGCCCCTCCCTTTTCTTTCTTCAAAAGACACCCTTTCAGTGCCTTTGCAAGCACGTTCTCTGCAAAATCTTTCCTTCTCCAAGCCGCCCCTCCCTTTTCTTTCTTCAAAAGACACCCTTTCAGTGCCTTTGCAAGCACGTTGTTCTCTGCAAAATCTTTCCTCCTCCAAGCTGCCCCTCCCTTTTCTTTCTTCAAAAAAAGGGGGGGGGAAAGAAACCCCTTCATCCCAGCAGCAGCTGCTTGGGTTCGTAAGGTGAAAATAGTTCGGAAGAAGAGGCAAAAAAATCTTAAACACCGGGTTCGTATCTTGAAAAGTTCGTTAGAAGAGGCGTTCGTAAGATGAGGTACCACTGTATAATCCTTCCCTTGTTTTTAACAGCTAGCAGAGCTAGTGCTGAATCCTGCAGCTTAGATAAATACGGGGAGCCAGAGGAAGGCCAAGGTTTATTATACGAGACGAAGTCAATGCAAGCTTTCAGTTTGCCATCCAAGCACAACGAGCTTATACATGGCTCCGTGTCTCATCCACCTTTCCAATTTCCAAATGAGTTCCTGGAAGTTCACTCCAGATTCTCTCCAAGGCAGGTGCGCTTGATGGCAGAGCTGTCTCCTCCAATAAGCACCTGCGGCTATCCAGGCAAACCAAAACATGAAAATGCCACGTGTTATTGCAGCTGCCCCCACCTGGTTCTGCATTACTGGGACAGCCTTGTTTTCCCCAAAAGGAATAATAATAATAATAATAATGAAGTCCTTCACTTCTCCCCAAACGGGTCAATTTGTCTCAAAGGTGTTGAAACTTGGTTCGGTACTTTTTGAACCCCAGGCTAAATTGGTGGCAGCTTGAGGGGGTGTCCGCTGATACCTGTTTTAATATCTACTAGCTTTCTTAAAATAATAAATATTTTTTTTAAAAAATCCTGGAAATAGAATAGAGTAGAGTAGAGTAGAGTAGAATAGAATAGAATAGAATAGAATAGAATGGTATAGAATGGAATAGAATTTTATTGGCCAAGTGTGATAGGACATCATATATTTAACATCCTATTAATATCCTCTTGCACTATTTTCCAAAAGTTCTGCACTACCAGGCATTCATCATCATCACCATTATAGAATTATTATTATAGAATAGAAAGTTAAATTAGAATAGAATATGCAATCGAAAATTAGAATAGAATATAGACTAGAAAATAAAATTAAAATGCAATAGAATGGAATAGAATAGAAAATTAGAATAGAAAATTAGAATAGAATAGAGCAGAACAGAACAGAATAGAAGAGCAAATAGAATAGAATGGAATAGAATATCAAAATAGAATATTAAAATAGAATAGAATAAAATAAAGTAGAATAGAATAGAAAAGAAAATAAGAATAGAAAATTAGAATAGAATAGAGCAGAAGAGAACAGAATACAAAAGAATAGAATGGTGCATATGCTCTCAGTGTACATAAAATAAAAGATAGGTTCGGCAAGAATCATAAGGTACAACGCTTAATAATTGTCTACAGAGCAGTGCACACCAAGACAACAAGACACCAAGACACAAGAACAGTTTTTTTCCGAACGCCATCACTCTACTAAACAAATAATTCCCTCAACACTGTCAGACTTTCTACTAAATCTGCACTTCTATTCTACTAGTTTTTCTCATCATTCCTATCACCCACTTCCTCCCATGTTGACTGTATGACTGTAACTTGTTGCTTATATCCTACGATTTTTATTAATATTGCTTCTTCATTGCTTATTTGACCCCTATGACAATCATTAAGTGTTGTACCACATGATTCTTGACAAATGTATATTTTATTTTATGTACGCTGAGAGCATCTGCACCAAAGACAAATTCCTTGTGTGTCCAATCACACTTGGCCAATAAAGAATTCTATTCTATTCTATTCTATTCTATAGGGTACAAATAAGCAATCAAATCATATTAGGAACTTGTCAATATAGATTGTAAGAATACAAACTACAAAATTACAGTCATACAACCATTTGTTGGAATCCAGCAGAGACGCAGCCGGTCCCTGAGCAGCCTTAGGCTGAATCACAACAATTACTTTCTGGGCGACCCTCATATATAATATTCTGCCTTTTAAATATTTCCTAGGATTTTTCATTTTTCGTTCATTTTACCTAGAGCCCTTTGCAAGTGGCTTTGTTAAGGTTGCCTGCTGACTAACCAAGCGGGCCTCTCATTGCCAATTCAGGGAGTTATTTTCCCCTAGGGTTTTATCTACCACAGGTGTACTTACAATTGGTGGGATGCTGTGGGCAAACTTGCAATTTGATTAAAAGCTGTTCTAGTTATGCACCTGCCCGCTTTCCACCCTCCAAGGATTTCAAAAGGTAGGGAACATGCCAGAAAAGAGGAAAAGCATGGATTGAGCCACCTTCCCTCCCTCCCAGAGTTGTAAAATTAATTTCCTCCTAAGGGGAAATCAAGTGAAATAGCCTATAAACCATTCCCCAAAACAATTGAGCAGCAACTCCAAAGGCGCAGGTGTTCGAAACCCATTTCAAGGATGTTTACCAGTGGATTCCGATAGCTGCCAAGGAGGTTAGATGCAAATCTTTTGGGAAACTTGTTGTGGTCCTTGTTGTTTTGCAAACTCATCCGGTTCGAATCGCTCACCAAATCTAAAAAAAACCCCAAATTGGGCTTCGTCCCCTGGTTGGTGATTAATTCTATTCTATTTTAATTTTCTATTCTATACTCTCATTTTCTATTGTATGTTCTATTCTATTCTAATTTTCTATTCTAATTTTCTATTTTTTCTATTGTGTTTTAATTTTCTATTCTATATTCTATTCTTTTCTAATTCTCTATTCTCTTTTCTATTCTATTCTATTCTAATTTTCTATTCTATATTCTATTCTTTTCTCTTCTGTTCTCTTCTGCTCTCTTCTGTTCTAATTTTCTATTCTTATTTTCTATTCTAATTTTCTATTCTATTCTACTTTATTTTATTTTATTCTATTCTATTTTAATATTCTATTTTATTCTATTTTAATATTCTACAGTATTCTATTCCATTCTATTCTAATTTTCTATTCTATTTGCTCTTCTATTCTGTTCTGCTCTGCTCTATTCTATTCTAATTTTCTAGTCTATTCCATTCTATTGCATTTTAATTTTAGCGGAGAGGGGCGGCATACAAATCCAATAAATAATAATAAAATAATAATTTTCTAGTCTATATTCTATTCTAATTTTCGATTGTATATTCTATTCTAATTTAACTTTCTATTCTATAATAATAATTCTATAATAATATGATGATGATGATGATGATGGTGGTGGTGGTGGTGAATGCCTGGTAGTGCAGAACTTTTGGAAAAAAATGCAAGAGGATATTAATAGGATGTTAAATATACGATGGACAATTACAAAAGGAATGGCAGTATTAGTTAAAAAGGAACGAGATGGGAGAATTTAGAGAAATAAAAGAAGCAGCGATAGAAAGCGCTCAGGCGGTAATAGTCTTAGGCTGGAAGGATGCGACAAAATGGACAATACAAAACTGGTGTCGGTACATGGTGGATCACATTCAATTTGTGATTATGGATAAGAGGATGATTTCAGCCAATGAAAGTAATCTGCGGGAACTGATGGGACGATGGGACAAGGTAAGAGGATATGTGGTCAGTAGAATTCAAGACCAAGCTACAAGGAATAAATTAGAATCACTTTACAATATCTATCTATCTATCTATCTATCTATCTATCTATCTATCTATCTATCTATCTATCTATCTATCTATCTATCACATTGGATTTGTATGCCACCCCTCTCCGTGGACTCGGGGCGGCTAACAACAGTAATAAAAACAGCATATAACAATCCAATACTAAAACAATTAAAAAACCCTTATTATAAAAGCAGACATATATACAAACATACCATGCATAAATTGTAGAGGCCTAGCGGGAAAGAATATCTCAGTTCCCCCATGCCTGACGGCAGAAGTGGGTTTTAAGGAGCTTACGAAAGGCGAGGAGGGTGGGGGCAATTCTGATCTCTGAGGGGAGTTGGTTCCAGAGGGCCGGGGCCGCCACAGAGAAGGCTCTTCCCCTGGGTCCCGCCAAACAACATTGTTTGGTTGACGGGACTCGGAGAATGCCCACTCTGTGGGACCTAATCGGTCGCTGGGATTCGTGCGGCAGAAGTGGGTCCCGGAGATAATCTGGTCCGGTGCCATGAAGGGCTTTATAGGTCATAACCAACACTTTGAATTGTGACGGGAAACTGATCGGCAACCAATGCAGACTGCGGAGTGTTGGTGTAACATGGGCATATTTAGGGAAGCCCACGATTGCTCTCGCAGCTGCATTCTGCATGATCTGAAGTTTCCGAACACTTTTCAAAGGTAGCCACATGTATGTAAATAGATATGTTGCTTTTGAGTTAAAATGGTGTATACGGGATATGTCCCCATTTTGATGGAAGGGTACGGATATTGTCTGCTGGAAGGCACTAATCACTGAGCACTTATTATATGTTGTGTGTGTGTTTTATATTATAAAATCAATAAAAATATTTATTTTAAAAAAAGAGAGATTGGGAAGAGGACAAATAGGCATTGCACAGGTGAAGCAGGAAATGAACGAGGCGGGTCTTGGACAGATGGTGCCAAGTTCTGTTCTTATGACTTATGCAACCCTACATCAAAGCCTTAAAATACAGTTCGAACACGCAGGTTTGCTGTATTTCAACGGATTGATTAGCACATTGATGCCAGATGATGCCTTCAGGATTTCAAAGAGCAGCCACGTTGGAGGGACAGGGGCAGAAGTTGTATATATATTCTCCAGCATGGAATTAATAAACAGTGAGGTTCCTCCATAATTATGACCTTTGCTGTTTTTGGCAGCCACATGTGTTTCGGAGGAACGATCTGTACTGTGTCTTCCTTTTAACAAGATATCTGTTGTTTGCCTCTATCAGTATGGGTCTGAGGCCATATCCGTTTCCTCCCCTTGCATAACGAGCTCTTATGGTTTATATGGGTATTCGTTGGCTGCTCCGTGCATATTTGCGGGATTGAAGCCTTCCTAAACATTACTCTCCTTCTGAAGCAGACATATGGTTCTTCCTAAGTATCTAAATAGTAGTGGTTTTGTAGGGAGAAAAAAAAAAGTTCCCATCTATTTCTCTGGTCCTTAAAGCAGTGTTTTTCAACCAGTGTGCCGTGGCACACTAGTGTGCCGCGAGACATGGTCAGGTGTGCCGCGAAGCTCAGAGAGAAAGAAAGCAAGAGAGAGAGAAAGCAAGAGAGAGAGAGAGAAAGAAAGCAAGAGAGAGAAAGAGCGAGAGAGAGGAAAAAAAGAACTAGAGAGAAAGAAAGCAAGAGAGAAAGAACAAGAGAAAGAAAGAGAGAGAGAAAGAAAGAGAGAGAGAAAGAGAGAGAAAGAAAGCAAAAGAGAGAGAAAGAGAGGGAGGGAGGGAGAGAGAGAGAAAGACATAGAGGGACGTAGGGAGGGAGGGAGAAAGAGAGCAAAAAAGAGAGGAAGGAAGAGAGAGAAAGAGAGCAAAAAAGAGGAAGGAAGGAAGAGAAAGAAAGAGGGAAGGAGAGAGAGAGAAAGAAAGAGGAAGGAAGGGAGAAAAAGAGAGAGGGAGAAAGAAATAGAGCGAAGGGGAGGAAGAGAGGGAATTTTTTTGTCCAAACTTTTTTTAGCCACCCCCCCCCCCCCGCTCAATGTGCCCCAGGGTTTCGTAAATGTAAAAAAATGTCCCGTGGCTCAAGAAAGGTTGAAAATCACTGCCTTTAAGGATCTGTCTTGCAGGAATTCTTGGGCAAACCGCTTGCAATCAGTTCCTAACTCCCGTTTGATCTGGAAGGTGCGTTTTCAATTCCTCAGCTGGAACAAAAATAACAGCGCAGCACAGCTGTAAAAGAAGAGGTACAGTGGTACCTCTACTTAAGAACGCCTCTACTTAAGAACTTTTCCAGATAAGAAATCCTGGGCCTAGAAAGTTTAGAACTAAGACGCCTCCATAGCTGGATTACAGCATTCCTGTCAAACAGACAACAAGTGGTCAAAATCGGAAGCACCATATCCACCCCCGTCCCAGTTAAAAGCGGTGTCTCCCAAGGTAGTGTACTGGGACCAAAGCTCTTCATTCTCTACATCAATGACCTTTGCAATTACATCACAAGGAACTGTGTCCTCTTCGCCGATGATGTAAAACTCTTCAACACCATCCATAACACAACTACTCTCCAAAAAGACCTTGACGCTGTTTCTGAGTGGTCTAACACATGGCAATTCCAAATCTCAACTAGCAAATGCTCTGTCCTACACATTGGGAAGAAGAATCTGAACTCCAAATACGAACTGAATAATCAAATTATCACAGATAATCCCCACTCGGTTAAAGACCTTGGTATACTAATAACAAAAGATTTAAGTGCCAAAGCCCACTGCAACAATATAGCCAAGAAGGCTTCAAGAGTTGTAAACCTAATCCTACGTAGCTTCTGCTCTGGCAATCTCACAGTACTTACCAGAGCTTACAAAACTTTTGCCAGACCCATCCTCAATTACAGCTCATCTGTTTGGAACCCATATCGCATCTCAGACATTAACACCCTTGAAAATGTCCAAAGATACTTCACCAGAAGAGCCCTTCACTCCTCCACTTGAAATAGAATACCCTATGAGACTAGACTTTCAATCCTGGGCCTAGAAAGTTTAGAACTAAGACACCTTACACAAGATCTAAGTATTGCCCACAAGATCATATGCTGCAACGTCCTGCCTGTCAGTGACTACTTCAGCTTCAACCACAACAACACAAGAGCACACAACAGATTTAAACTTATTAACCGCTCCAAACTTGACTGTAAAAAATATGACTTCAGGAACCGAGTTGTCGAAGCGTGGAACTCATTACCGGACTCCATAGTGTCATCTCCAAACCCCCAACACTTTACCCTTAGATTATCTACAGTTGACCTATCCAGATTCCTAAGAGGTCAGTAAGGGGCGAGTACAAGTGCCTTAGAGTGCCTTCCGTCCCCTGTCCTATTGCTCTCCTATATCTCCTATTCCTTTCTTCTATTCCTATATCTCTTCTTCTATTCTTTCATTGACATGTTCTATTACTATATCTTCTTTTCTATTATTTCTTAGAAATATTTTACTATGAGTATCTCCTCTATAACCTTCATCCTGTATTTTACTATGTGTATATAGATATATACCCACTAAAACCCTCATTGTGTATTGGACAAAATAAATAAATAAATAAATAAAAAGAATCGGGTATTCAAGATTTTTTTGCCTCTTTTTAAGAACCATTTTCTACTTAAGAACCTGAGCCCGGAAAATTTTCCCAGGAAATTTGAGAGTGGCATGAAGGCCCGGCCAGTTTCCTGCCATTCTCCCTTTATCCTGGGCATCTCAGGCTTTTTTTGGGCTGCCAAAGGAGCCTTTCAGTGGTGCTTAAGGAGGCTTTGGCAGCCCAGAGCGAACGAAGCATTTTCCTTTCTCTGGGTACTTGGAGAGAGAATCAAACTCTGACAGCACCCAGAGAAAAGAAACTCTCTCTTCACTCTGGGCAGCCCAGAGCGAACGGAGCATTTTCCTTTCTCTGGGTGCTTGGAGAGAGAATCAAACTCTGACAGCACCCAGAGAAAAGAAACTCTCTCTTCACTCTGGGCAGCCCAGAGCGAACGGAGCATTTTCCTTTCTCTGGGTGCTTGGAGAGAGAATCAAACTCTGACAGCACCCAGAGAAAAGAAACTCTCTCTTCACTCTGGGCAGCCCAGAGCGAACGGAGCATTTTCCTTTCTCTGGGTGCTTGGAGAGAGAATCAAACTCTGACAGCACCCAGAGAAAAGAAACTCTCTCTTCACTCTGGGCAGCCCAGAGCGAACGGAGCATTTTCCTTTCTCTGGGTGCCACCTCAGAGTCCCTATTTTTTTTAAGCCTTAAAGTTTTGGATTTTTTTGATTCCTCTCACCTCATCTTCTTCCTTCAGCAGCGACTATCCTCCTCCTCTTCTTCTTCCTCCTCCTCCCACCCAATTCCCAGCTTTTATTTCTTTCCTAAAGAATATTTAAAAAAATATTTTCTCATGGTCTTAGGTGACCCCTGTGAAATGATTGCTCGACCCCCAAAGGGGTCACAACCCCCAGGTTGAGAACCGCTGCCTTAGACTAGACTAGACTAGACAAGACATGAACTGGATTGGATTGGATTTTATTAGCCAAGCGTGATTAGACACACAAGGAATTTGTCCTGGTGCATTTGGTGCTGGTGTACATAAGATATTTAAGGACGTTTTGTCATGTATTTCTTAACGCCCCTTACCCAGAATTTGAAAATGGCCACCAAATTCATAGTTGACCTTTTTCTGATATAAATCGGCTCCCCTTACAGGATTTGTCTTGGACATTTATTTGTTTGTTTGTTTGTCTGTATGTCTGTCTGTCCGTCCGTCCGTCCGTCCGTCCATCCATCCATTCATTCATTCATTCATTCATTCATTTATTAGATTTGTATGCCGACCCTCTCTGTAGACTCGGGGTGGCTCACAACAATAACAAAGGCAATGTAAAAACAAATCTAATAATTTAAAAAACACTAAAAACCCCATTATAAAAAGCAAACATACACACAAACATACCATGTATAAACTGTATAGGCCTGGGGGAGATGTCTCAGTTCCCCCATGCCTGACAGCAGAGATGGGTCTTAAGAACTTTACGAAAGGCAAGGAAGGTGCGGGCAGTTCTAATCTCCGGGGGGAGCTGGTTCCAGAGGGTTGGGGCCGCCACAGAGAAGGCTCTTCCACTGGGTACCCCCAAACGACACTGTTTAGTCGACGGGACCCGGAGAAGGCCAACATCCCACCGAGTCACTGATAATCAGTGAAAAGCAGGATCTAATTTCTCTTACCCACGTTCAAGAATTCCCTTTTTACGGCCATGATGTTTTTTATAAGACAGAACTTCCAAAATGTAGCAGGACTTTTAACCTTTGGAAACGTGTACGTGGTGCAATTCCTGTCCATTTTATTGACTGGAATGTAAGAAAGTGTCAGAAAAAAAATTATTTCTGTTCTGTCGGACTCTGGTAGACTCCTCCCAAAAATTCACAGGTACAAATTTCAGACACACACACGTTTGAAAATTCAAAACAATGTTCTTTATAATGAAAATTCACTTAAACCAAGCCCTCTTTTTGGATAGCAAAGAGCACTCGTCTCCAAACAAACTGGTAATTTGCACAAGTCCCTTATCAGTTCTGTGATACTTAGCTTGCAGCTGTGAGGCAATTCACAGTCCTTCTTCTTTCACAAAGTGAAACACACTTTGCTCTGGTTTAGTTTCAAAGCGGGAAAAAATCAGCACACAAAAGGTGAAAGTCAGTAAAGCAGTCACGAAACACAACAATCAGATAATCCTTCACAATGGCCAAACCCACAGGCTGCTATTTATAGCAGCCTCACTAATGACCACAGCCCCACCCAACCACAGGTGGCCTCATTTTCTTTGATAATAATCTCTCAGTTGTTGCTGCCTATGCATCGCTCTCCGCATGCCTGGCTGTATCATTAACTCTTGTTCTGAATCCAAGGAGGAGCTAGATAATTGATCTCCTTCTGAGCTGTCTGCCAAACTCTCCTCCTCCCTGTCACTCATGTCTTCTTGGTCAGAGGAGCCTTCATCAGCAGATTCCACCGGGGGAAAAACAGGCCTGCAGCATGTGGATGTCTCCCCCACATCCACAGTCCTTGGGGCAGGAGCTGGGCTAGAGCTAACCACAACACTTTCTGACTCATCTAATGCTGTTGGCTTAGTGGTTTCTCTCCTTCCAGTGCACTTGGATAATTGACTTTATTTTTAAAACTTGGGCATTGATAAATTTGTACTACACCAGTCTCTTAAAAAAATAATACAAAAGCTATCTCCTTTCCCTTTTTCCCTCTCCCGTTTCCCATTATAAACTTCCCCAAAGAGGCAGCTGACGTTATCCTGGCATTGTAAGGATTCTGCCTTCAGTGTATAAAGTTAAGGAAATATACGACGAGTCCTCATCAGATACGGTATAATGGAGGGAATTGATGGGCCATAAGCCTTAGGAGCTGCAGAAGCCAAGGAAAAGCGTTTCATGTCATAAACTTGTTTTCCAAGGAGAAAGACAGGTCCAGGGGAATCTGAAATATAGAGCCCTCCAGAGCATTCTTCAAAAGGTCTTTCAGCAAAGAAGGAACTGGCAATCTTTTGTTATGCGTGGAGAATGTTTCTTGACACTTGCCTGCTATATTCCTGATCACCTGCCAATACTATTACTTGCTCACTTTCATGTATGTTAAACTTCTCAGAAATAACCTACAAACACTCCTTTCTCTCTCTCCCTCTCTTTCTCCCGCTCTCTCCCTCTGTCTCTCTTTCTCCCTCTCTCTCTTTCTCCCTCCCTCTCTCTCTCTCTCTCTGCCTCTCTCTTTCTTTCTTTCTTTCTTTCTTTCTTTCTTTCTTTCTTTCTTTCTCTTTCTCTCTCTTTCTCCCCCTCTCTCCCTCTGTCTCTCTTTCTCCCTCTCTTTTTCTCTCTCTCTGTCTCTCTCTTTCTTTCTTTCTTTCTTTCTTTCTCTCTTTCTCTCTCTCCCTCTCTTTCTCCCCCACTCTCCCTCTGTCTCTCTTTCTCCCTCTCTCTCTTTCTTTCTCTCTCTGTGTCTTTCTCTCTCTCTTTCTCTCTCTCTCTCTTTCTCTCTTTGTCTCTCTTTCTGTCTCTCTCTCTCCCTCTCTCTATTTCTGTCTCTCTCTCTCTTTCTTTCTTTATTTCTTCCTTCCTTCCTTTCTCTCTCTCCCTGTCTCTCTCTCATGTGACGGGTGGCTTAAAAGTCATGTGGACTGGGTGGGAGTGGCTTACCGATCAAGATAAGTTTTCAAATAGGTGCTTGCAACTCTTTTTCAGTTGACGAAGTCACCTTATTTGAATAGCCACAACAAGGACAAATGACAGACAGCATTATTTGTTGAGGAGCACAGTCACATTTGAAGATTTTGTACGGAACCCACAAGGTTTGGTATGATAACAGATTAGGCAAGTAGCTCAATTTTCTTCAACGATACTTCACCAGAAGAGCCCTTCACTCCACCACTCGAAACAGAATACCCTACAGTATTAGACTTACAATCCTGGGTCTAGAAAGCCTAGAACTACGACTCCTTAAACATGATCTAAATATTGCCCACAAGATCTTATGCTGCAACGTCCTGCCTGTCAACGACTACTTCAGCTTCAACCGCAATAGCACAAGAACACATAACAGGTTCAAACTTAATATCAACCGCTCCAAACTTGACTGTAAAAAATATGACTTTAGCAACCGAGCTGTCGAAGCGTGGAACTCATTACCGGACTCTGTGGTGTCAACCCCCAACATTTTTCCCTTAGACTATCCACGATTGACCTCATGAGGTTCCTTAGAGCAGTGTTTCCCAACCTTGGGGTGGGCTCCCCTGGGGGAGTTGAAGTCCAGATATCTTCAAGTGGCCAAGGTTGGGAAACACTGCCTTAGAGGTCAGTAAGGGGCGAGCATAAGTGCACTAGTGTGCCTTCCGTCCCCTGACCAATTGTCTCCCCTATATTTTATATATCCTTTCCTCTATTCTTCATTGCCGTATTTTATTCTCATATCTTTTCTTCTATCCTTTCCCTGATATTTACTAGTACATGTTTTTTTTAATTCTCTTTAACTTTCAATTCGTACCGGACAAAATAAATAAACAAATAAAATTGCTATAAAACTTCAGTTCTAGATAATGATTAAAGCGTTTATGGGTAAAAGCGTACTATTGAATTATTTCCTATTTTAAAAGTAATTAAGGAGCTTACTAAGGTACTAGAGAAGGAAAGACAATTAAAAAAAACTATTAAGGGTTTTTAGTTACTTTAAATATTAGATTTGTCATATGCTGTTTTATTATTGTCTTCGGAGAGGGGCGGCATACAAATCTAAATAGATAGATAGATAGATAGATAGATAGATAGATAGATAGATAGATAGATAGATAGATAAATAGATAAATAGATAAATAGATAAATAGATAAATATTGTTGTTAGCCGCCCTGAGTCTACGGAGAGGGGCAGCATACAAATCTAAATAAATAAATAGATAAATAGATAAATAGATAAATAGATAAATAGATAAATAGATAAATAGATAAATAGATAAATAGATAAATAGATAAATAGATAAATAGATGATAAATAGATAAATATTGTTGTTAGCCGCCCTGAGTCTACGGAGAGGGGCGGCATACAAATGTAAATAAATAAATAGATAGATAGATAGATAGATAGATAGATAGATAGATAGATAGATAGATAGATAAATAGATAAATAGATAAATAGATAAATATTGTTGTTAGCCGCCCTGAGTCTACGGAGAGGGACGGCATACAAATCTAATGAACAAACAAATAAATAATAAGTATTCAATAAATAGTGCATAAACTTATTACCCCCACTGCTTTCCCCCCCCAACCCACGGGGGCAGCAGCCCATTACTGATTTCAAGGTGCTGGTTATGACCGATAAAACTTTGGGAATGTGAGGCCACTTGTATCAAAATGGATTTTCATACGAGCGTCAAGCTTTCGGTCTTCCCTTGAGCCACAGCAGCGGTGACGACCGTCTTCAAACTCAAGGCTGTTGACTGCCAGCGTTTCTTTGGCTGCTGAATAAAGTAGCCTCAGTCACTTTCCTTCCACAACAGCTGTGTTTACATTGAGGCCTTGGCAGCCCATGGCCATCCACAGCTCCTCACTTGCAGCTTTCAGCCCTGGGAGGAAATGCTAGCCATGCGCTTTCATTCTGGAGGAAACCTGGCGTGCTAATTTCAAGGGTCCTTCGCTGAACATCAGATATGCATCAGTTTGCTGGAAGCAGCTCCTCGCCGGAGCACTTTGTCCAGAAAAACCTCAGATGGGAACACAAAACCTCTTTTATAAACATGGCAGGACTTGTTTTGTTTGCTAAGTGCATAGGATGTTCCGTGTGTACGCCGGCGTGTGTTTTTATTTTATTTTAAGATGGGACGTTTTACTGTGTGCTTCTCTCGCCCCCCCCTCCCCACCTCTTTCCCCATTATCCCAAACAGATGTGATTACAAAAGTGTTTTTTTTACAAAATGTATACGCAAGGATTGTTTACCAAATATGACAAGAAACAATCGAATTGTATCTATATCTGTATCTGTATCCGACAGAAATTTGCTGTACCGCAGTTGGTATTTTCTGGTTGATTTTTCTGTTTTTCTTTTTAAAAAAAATAGTTTTCTGATTGTTAACCTATTCTATTCCAGAAGAGATAAAACAATATGGCAATTTATCTTTGAGCAATTTGGTAAAAATAAATAAAATAATAATAATAATAATAATAATAATAATAATAATAATAATAATAATAATAATAATAATATTTTACTGAAACAGTAGTAGCTGCTTGGAACAAACTTCCATCAGACGTGATTGGGAAATTCTCGGTAACTGAATTTAAACATGCCTGGGATAAACATATATAGTCTGCCCTTATGCTATTTCCTTTATTTTATCTTAGGATGGATATATGTTTATCCCAGGCATGTTTAAATTCAGTTACTGTGGATTTACCAACCATGTCGGCTGGAAGTTTGTTCCAAGCATCTACTACTCTTTCAGTAAAATAATATTTTCTCATGTTGCTTTTGATCTTTCCCCCAACTAACCCCCTAACTAATCCCCCCTCCCAACTAATTAAGGAGAAACTTCCTAACAGTGAGGACAATTAACCCGTGGAACAGCTTGCCCTAAGATGTTGTGGGTGCTTTATCACTGGAGGCTTTTAAGAAGAGACTGGACAGGAAATACAACAGAGGAAAAGAAATTCAACACCTCACTATCCACATCCTAAGGGCAGCAAGAATTATGTATGCACAATTTTGGAAAAAAATATGGAGCTACACAAAGAGGAAGATATAATTAAAAAGATAATTGACTGCGCAATGGATCAGCTAACTAGGGAATTAAAAGAAAAAGAGGAGACTGACTTACTATAAAGCAGGGGTCCCCAAACTTTTTACACAGGGGGTCAGTTTACGGTCCCTCGGACTGTTGGAGGGCCGGACTATTAAAAAAAACCTATGAACAAATCCCTATGCACAATGCTTATTTTAAAGTAAAAAACAAAATGGGAATGTACTATTTAGAGGGGGGGGAAGAAGTCTGAAATTCATATATGTTTATGTTTTGTTTTTAATTTTCTTTTGTTAACATCTGATTGGCTATACAAGGTTTTCTTGGCTTGTAGAAAAATGTATAAAGTAAGAAGGAAGCACTTTGGCATAATGGTTAATAAGTTAGAAATATAATTGGTGTACTTTTTTGAGGAGGGAATTTAATTAAAAGAAAATGAATAACTGGATGACAAAATTAGAAAAAAAAAACTTTTGCAACTTTTTTGATGATTGATATTAGTTACTAACAAAATACCACATTTTATTCATGGAAAATTAGATGTGCTCCTGTCAATCACCCGTGGGCCGGATAAATGGCCTCAGTGGGCCGCATGCGGCCCGCGGGCCGTAGTTTGGGGATCGCTGCTATAAAGTATGGAATAAATTTTATGAATGGCTGAAAGAGAGAAGCAATAAATAAAAGATGAGGTATAATGGTGTACTCTGAAGGAACTATGTGAAGACTTCATAGCTCAAATTGTATAACTCAACCACCCTGAGTCTGCGGAGAAGGGCGGCATAGAAATCTAATAAATGAAAAGAAAATAGAAACACTTAAAACATGATGCATATGTAAAGATTAATATAAATATTTATGGGAATACAAATAGGAGAACATCATGTCTGCCCCTCCATCACCATTTCCAAAGCATTTTCACCCCTAAACTTTGTAGTGCATGAAAAGTAAACACAAGAACAAGGGGGCACAATCTGAGTTTTAGTTGGGGGAAAGATCAAAAGCAACGTGAGAAAATATTATTTGACTGCAAGAGTGGTAGATGCTTGGAACAAACTTCCAGCAGACGTCGTTGGTAAATCCGCAGGAACTGAATTTAAACATGCCTGGGATAAACATAGATCCATCCTAAGATAAAATGCGTGAAATAGTATAAGGGCAGACTAGATGGACCATGAGATCTTTTTCTGCCATCAGTCTTCTATGTTTCTAATAATAATAATAATAATAATAATAATAATAATAATAATAATAATAATATTTAATTGAAAGAGTAGTAGATGCTTGGAACAAACTTCCAGCAGACGTGGTTGGTAAATCCACGGTAACTGAATTTAAAGATGCCTGGGATAAACATAGAGCCATCCTAAGATAAAATACAGGAAATAGTATAAGGGCAGACTAGATGGACCATGAGATCTTTTTCTGCCGTCAGTTTTCTATGTTTCTATGTTAATAATAATAATAATAATAATAATAATAATAATAATAATAATAATAATAATATTTAATTGAAATAGTAGTAGATGCTTGGAACAAACTTCCAGCAGATGTAGTTGGTAAATCCACAGTAACTGAATTTAAACATGCCTGGGATAAACATATGTCCAGCCTAAGATAAAATACAAGAAATAGTATAAGGGCAGACTAGATGGACCATGAGATCTTTTTCTGCCGTCAGTCTTCTATGTTTCTAATAATAATAATAATAATAATAATAATAATAATAATAATAATAATAATAATAATAATAATAATAATATTTAATTGAAAGAATAGTAGATGCTTGGAACAAACTTCCAGCAGACGTGGTAGATAAATCCACAGTAACTGAATTTAAACATGCCTGGGATAAACTTATGTCCATCCTAAGATAAAATACAGGAAATAGTATAAGGGCAGACTAGATGGACCATGAGGTCTTTTTCTGCCGTCAGTCTTCTATGTTTTATCCAGGGTAGTGGAGTATAAGCCCCATATTTTTTTTTTTACGAATTCCTTGTATGGCCCAAGGCAGCTGTGTCAATTCGTTGTGTCTGGTTTACCAACCAGCAACAGATTTGATTTATATTTCTTGTAACCTCCCCAGGGCCTTGAACCCTTTGGGAAATATAACCACCCCATTCCCGAAGGAGCAGGTGTAAAAGACCTCTTCCGTTTGAACCTTCCCTTCCTTTCTATTAAAAGCAGTCCACCACGTCTTGTGTTGGGCAGCAAGTGACACGAGAACCTGCCCAGCTCTCAAAATGGTGAGTGCACTCTTCTGTTTGCTCATTTTTTCCATCTTCCCGGACTTGTTTGTAACTAAATTTATCCCCAACGTATTTTGCTAACCTGGAGAAGGCAGCGTTGTGTGGTTGGCAAAGGGCGTTCCAGAGGTTAGGAATACAGCCACGGGATGGCTGTCAAAATAAACAGATTTAAGTGTGATACAGGATGCTGGATTGAAGCTAGGATGAAACAGCAACTCTGCAGCAAGGAAACAGTTGTGTATGGGTGGTCAACACACAGGTGCATCCTTTGGCGACATCCTGTGGGTGGGTTTTCAGAGGTGACAAGCAGAAACAGGAAGGCCTAAACCCCTATTCCAATGGCAGAAATGGGATCAGGGTTAAAGGCTGGCAACCCATGTCCAGTCAACGAAGCAGTGGATGTGATGTGCCGGTGCCTGGAGGCTGTTGGGGTCTGGATGGGTGTCAACAGACTGAAACTCAACCCTGATAAGACGGAGTGGCTGTGGGTTTTGCCTCCCAAGGACAATTCCATCTGTCCGTTTTTTCAGCGAAAACGTGCTGAATATTGCAGACAATAGAAACATAGAAACATAGAAGACTGACGGCAGAAAAAGACCTCATGGTCCATCTAGTCTGCCCTTATACTATTTCCTGTATTTTATCTTAGGATGGATCTATGTTTATCCCAGGCATGTTTAAATTCAGTTACTGTGGATTTACCAAACACGTCTGCTGGAGGTTTGTTCCAAGGATCTACTACTCTTTCAATAAAATAATATTTTCTCATGGTGCTTTTGATCTTTCCCCCAACTAACTTCAGATTGTGCCCCCTTGTTCTTGTGTTCACTTTCCTATTAAAAACACTTCCCTCCTG
Source organism: Erythrolamprus reginae (assembly GCF_031021105.1). Classification (NCBI taxonomy): domain Eukaryota; kingdom Metazoa; phylum Chordata; class Lepidosauria; order Squamata; family Dipsadidae; genus Erythrolamprus; species Erythrolamprus reginae. The sequence continues at coordinate 9,026,714 of NC_091956.1, forward strand.
AACCTTATTTAACCCTTTAACATATTTAAATGTTTCCATCATGTCCCCCCTTTTCCTTCTGTCCTCCAGATGATACATATTGAGTTCATGAAGTCTTTCCTGATACGTTTTATGCTTTAGACCTTCCATCATTCTTGTAGCCCGTCTTTGGACCCGTTCAATTTTGTCAATATCTTTTTGTAGGTCAGGTCTCCAGAACTGAACACAGTACTCCAAATGTGGTCTCGCTAGCGCTGTATACAAGGGGATCACAATCTCCCTCTTCCTGCTTGTTATACCTCTAGCTATGCAGCCAAGCATCCTACTTGCTTTTCCTACCGCCCGACCACACTGCTCACCCATTTTGAGACTGTCAGAAATCACTCCCGGTAGAGAGTTAGAGGGCACAAAATGTTTACTTCTTCCGGTGTGTGTGTGTGTGCAACAGAAAATAATTGAGAAACACTATTCTATTCCAAGAAGCCAATTTAAATACGAGAAGAGTGGACCCCCTTCACGTTGAGTCTCTTCCTCATCTGGTTCTTCTCGTCTCTCCATTCCTGGAACAGCTGAATTCTTGACAAGTATTTGCGACCTATGCAGGGTTGTCAAGTTGATGGAAAGTTATTCATCAGCACTGTTTGAATATTGTCTCTAAAGCAAGGTAGTGGATGAATTCCAGATGTCTTTCTCTCTCTCTGTCTGTCTTTTTTTTTTCTTACCTTATGCACCTACTCATTTTCTACAAATAACTTTAATCCAGGTTGGGTTTTGTCATATTTTTTTTTTAAATGCTGTGATTAATTCATTTCTTGCGAATTCTCTAGAGTTCTGCTCTGAACAATTTGTTACTAGTTCAAAGTGTCTATGGAGATTTTCAGTCCTCCTAAGTCATAAGAGGCGTGCATAAGTGCACCAGCGTGCCTTCTGTCCCCTGTCCTAATGTTTCTCTCTTACTAGTATCACGTATGTAACCATCTTACCGCAACTTGGGCGTCCTCCTCAATCCACAGCTCACATTAGAGAAACACCTTTCAGCTGTGGCGTTTGCCCAGGTTCGCCTGGTGCGCCAGTTGCGGCCCTATTTGGACCGGGAGTCATTGCTCACAGTCACTCATGCCCTCATCACCTCGAGGCTCGACTACTGTAACGCTCTCTACATGGGGCTACCTTTGAAAAGTGTTCGGAAACTTCAGATCGTGCAGAATGCAGCTGCGAGAACAATTATGGGCTTCTCTAAGTATGCCCTTATTACTCCAACACTCCTCAGTCTGCATTGGTTGCCGATCAGTTTCCGGTCACAATTCAAAGTGTTGGTTATGACCTATAAAGCCCTTCATGGCACTGGACCAGAATATCTTCGGGACCGCCTCCTGCCGCACGAATCCCAGCGACCGGTTAGGTCCCACAGAGTCAGCCTTCTTCGGGTCCCGTCGACTAAACAATGTTGTCTGGCGGGACCCAGGGGAAGAGCCTTCTCTGTGGGGGCCCCGACCCTCGGGAACCAGCTCCCCCCTGAGATTAGGATTGCCCCCACCCTCCCTGCCTTTCGTAAACTCCTTAAGACCCACCTCTGCCGTCAGGCATGGGGGAACTAAAACACCTCCCCCTTGCCCATGTTGTTTTGTTGATTGATTGACTGTGTGCCTGTTTTTTATATATATTGGGATTGTTTTATGAAATTACTAATTTTAAATTGTAATTAGATTGGTGGGCATTGGATTTGTTATTGTGTACTGTTTTTTATTATTGTTGTGAGCCGCCCCGAGTTTGCGGAGAGGGGCGGCATATAAATCCAATAAATCTAATCTAATCATTGTTGTATCTTTGTATACTGCCAATATGTACTTGACGAAACAAATCAATAAAATAAATAAACCCAGGTCGTGGTTGTCCCAAAGTGTGTAAGGGGATTCCTCAACTCCACCCAGTCAGTGCTGAAGATGCTTCTTGGATGAGAAGCAAAATATCTTCAAAGAAAAAGCACAAAGTCCGGTTGCCTCTTGAAAAAGAACCTTTGGGACCATTAGTTCCATGGCTGATTCCAGATTGCCGTGCCCTCTTATACTTGTACTCACTACAGCTAATATTCAGTATCATACAGGTAGTTCTTGACTCACAATTAGAATAGAGTAGAGTAGAGTAGAATAGAATAGAATAGAATAGAATAGAAGGAATAGAAGGAATCCTCAATCTGAGTATAGTATTGGCAGTTCTGCAAAAACTTCAGAAGAGAAGGATTTAGGGATAGTGATTTCTGACAGTCTCAAAATGGGTGAGCAGTGCAGTCAGGCGGTAGGGAAAGCAAGTAGGATGCTTGGCTGCATAGCTAGAGGTATTACAAGCAGGAAGAGGGAGATTATGATCCCGCTATATAGAGCGCTGGTGAGACCCCATTTGGAATACTGTGTTCAGTTCTGGAGACCTCACCTACAAAAAGATATTGACAAAATTGAACGGGTCCAAAGACGGGCTACAAGAATGGTGGAAGGTCTTAAGCATAAAACGTATCAGGAAAGACTTCATGAACTCAATCTGTCTAGTCTGGAGGACAGAAGGAAAAGGGGGGACATGACCGAAACATTTAAATATGTTAAAGGGTTAAATAAGATCCAGGAGGGAAGTGTTTTTAATAGGAAAGTGAACACAAGGACAAGGGGACACAATCTGAAGTTAGTTGGGGGAAAGATCAAAAGCAATATGAGAAAATATTATTTTACTGAAAGAGTAGTAGATCCTTGGAACAAACTTCCAGCAGGCGTGATTGATAAATCCACAGTAACTGAATTTAAACATGCCTGGGGATAAACATATATCCATCCTAAGATAAAATACAGAAAATAGTATAAGGGCAGACTAGATGGATCATGAGGTCTTTTTCTGCCGTCAGTCTTCTATGTTTCTAATAGAATAGGATAGAATAGAATAGAATAGAATAGAATAGAATTCTTTATTGTCCAAGTGTGATTGGACACACTGTCTTTGATGCAAAGAAACAGGAGCCTCATTTTGAAGATGTTGCGATCTGCCTAAAGACCAGAGGCATACATGTGTCTTCGTGAAGAAGACCACCATGGAGGGGGGAGAGATCTTGTTCAGTTTTCAAGATAGTTTAAAATAGATGCTGTCCAAATGGATTAATCTCATGAAAGCAAAGCTGGGCTGGGATCTCGGCGAATTGTAATTAAATGCATCTGAAGTGCACAAAGTTATGAAAGAGTTAGTTTAGAAGCTGTGAGTAGGCTGTATCAGCGGCTACTAACAAATGCTGTGTTTATTGTAACTTGAGCTAGCCTATTATACAAATTAACAGCTGTTGTGGAATTAGATTCTTGGGCCCCTCTTCCTTATTCGATGTTTAAGGCAGCTTCTCATGAATTCATTGTTCTTGCTCCATCTGGGTTATTGTCTATTGCGTTGACTGGTGAAATGCTCAAAAGATTTGAAGAGTCCTTTTTTGTTTTTATCCCTAACAATCATCTTTGTTGAGTTAGCCTGTTTTTTTTTTTTTGGCAATCAGCTGGGATAAAGTAATTTTGCTCTGATGAATATCGTTCGGTCATGTTTAAAGCGTCAGCTGTCAAGATAGGATAATGTAAAATTAATTTCCCTAATTTTTTATTCTGGTAATGAACAGATTTTTCTTTGCGTGAGGTTCTCATGGGACTTTTATATCATGGAAGAGAAATCCTTCTGCTGTGCGCTAAAGCACAGAGGAATAATGAGTTATTGATGTAGCTTTGCTAGTGCCGTAGAATACAGGTAGTCTTCAAGCACAATGGAGCCCAAATTTTCTGTTGCTAAGCACGAAGTGATGTGCCAGTGCCTGGAGGCTGTTGGGGCCTGGATGGGTGTCAACAAACTCAAACTCAACCCAGACAAGACGGAGTGGCTGTGGGTCTTGCCTCCCAAGGACAATTCCATCTGTCCGTCCATTACCCTGGGGGGGGGACTATTGACCCCCTCAGAGAGGGTCCGCAACTTGGGCGTCCTTCTCGATCCACAGCTGACATTGGAACATCATCTTTCGGCTGTGGCGAGGAGGGCGTTTGCCCAAGTTTGCCTGGTGCACCAGTTGCGGCCCTATTTGGACAGGGAGTCATTGCTCACAGTCACTCATGCCCTCATCACCTCGAGGTTCGATTACTGCAACGCTCTCTACACGGGGCTACCTTTGAAAAGTGTTCGGAAACTTCAGATCGTGCAGAATGCGGCCGCGACAGCCATCGTGGGGCTTCCTAGATTCGCCCATGTTTCTGCAACACTCCGCAGCCTGCACTGGCTGCCGATCGGTTTCCGGTCACAATTCAAAGTGTTGGTAATGACCTTTAAAGCCCTACATGGCATTGGGCCAGAACACATCCGGAACCGCCTTCTACCGCACGAATCCCAGCGGCCGATAAGGTCCCACAGAATTGGCCTTCTCCGGGTCCCGTCGACTAAACAATGTCGTCTGGCAGGACCCAGGGGAAGAGCCTTCTCTGTGGCGGCCCCGACCCTCTGGAACCAGCTCCCCCCCCAGAGATTAGGATTTCCCCCACCCTCCTTGCCTTTCGTAAACTCCTTAAAACCCACCTCTGCCATCGGGCATGGGACCTATCCCCCAGGCCTATATAGTTTATGCTTGGTATGTTTGTGTGTATGTCTTGCTTTTTAAATAAGGGGTTTTTAGTTACTTTTAAATATTAGATTTGTTGTACATTGTTTCCTTATTGCTGTGAACCGCCCCGAGTCTACGGAGAGGGGCGGCATACAAATCTAATAAATGATAATAATAATAATAATAATAATAATAATAATAATAATAATAATAACAACAACCACAACCACCGCCAACAACAATAACAGGGTTGGAAGGGACCTTGGAGGTCTTCTAGTCCAACCCTCTGCTTAGGCAGGAACACCTACATTACTTTAGACAAATGGTTCTCCAACATCTTCTTAAAAACGTCCAGTTTTGGAGCCTTCTCAACTTCTGGAGGCAAGCTGTTCCACTGATTAATTGTCCTAACTGTCAGGAAATTTCTCCTTAGTTCTAAGGTGCTTCTTTCCTTGTTTGGTTTCCACCCATTGCTTCTTGTTCTATTCTCAGGTGCTTTGGAGAATAGCTTGACCCCTTTTCCGACCTGTGTACTTCAACTCCCAGCATTCCTGAGATGTCCTAGCTCAGGAATTCTGGGAGTTGAAGTCCATAGGCTGTAAAGGGGCCACAGTTGCCCATTGCTACTCTTGTATTTTCTTCCACTTCCCACCCCAATATCGCCAAAAAGGCTTCTAGAGTTGTTCACCTGATCCTACGCAGCTTCTGCTCTGGCAATCTCACGCTACTCACCAGAGCCTACAAAACTTTTGCCAGACCCATCCTTGAATACAGTTCATCTGTCTGGAACCCATACCACATCTCGGACATCAACACCCTTGAAAATGTCCAAAGATACTTCACCAGAAGAGCCATTCACTCCTCCACTCGAAACAGAATACCCTACGAAAGCAGACTATCAATCCTAGGTCTAGAAAGCTTAGAACTACGACGCCTAAAACACGATCTAAGTATTGCCCACAAGATCATATGCTGCAACGTTCTACCTGTCAATCACTATTTCAGCTTTAATCGCAACAACACAGGAGCACGCAACAGATTCAAACTTAATATTAACCGCTCCAAACTCGACTGTAAAAAATATGACTTCAGCAACCGAGTTGTCGAAGCGTGGAACTCATTACCCGACTCAGTAGTGTCAACCCCTAACCCCCAACATTTTTCCCTTAGACTATCCACGATTGACCTCTCCAGGTTCCTTAGAGGTCAGTCAGGGGCGTGCATAAGTGCATCAGTGTGCCTTCCATCCCCTGTTCAATTGTTTTTCCTTATCTCATTTATCTTTTCTTCCTTTCAAATATGTGCACCTATACTTTTATATCTTTTCTTCTATTCTTTTCTTTACTTATATTATTACATATCTTTCTCTTCAATGTGTATTATGTATTGGACAAAATAAATAAATAAATAAAAATAAATAAATAAGTGGCGAGCCTTGATTGGGAGTAGTAATGAGACCAAAAAAACATTTCCAACAATCTATAATCTTCATTAATTGCATGAGATGATTTCACATTAAAAAAAACCCAGCTTGTTTCTGCTGACACCATATGGAGGGTCTCCTTCTTCCAATAGGGTAGAAGAAAAATTATTAATGGTGCCTCCTCTGTGTAGTATGCATGATAACCTTATTAGCCTGGCCTCTGGCTGACCTTATTCCTTACCCAGCAAGGTGAAAACATGTGTCACAAGATAACTTGGTAAAGGAAAGTGGAGATTAAAAAGATCCAGAAACGATCCTTTTATAATGGTTGGATTTTTCCTTTTTCTTTTCTTTTCTTTTTTGTTAAGAAAGGGGGAAAATAACTTGAAAAACCCAAGTCCTTTGCATTCAGATTACCTCCAGGGCTTCACATTAATAAAACGAGACACAACGATGAAGACTTCACATTCCAAAGGAACTGCCTCGAAATTTATTAGGAGGCAAAGATTAAATGTTTGAATTTCAAGGGATTTTTTTTTTTTTTTTGCCTTTGCACTTGATAGCCAGGTGGCTTGGAAGGAAATTGTTGCGGTGGCAAGAATCCAATCTTGAAGAAGATAGAAGCCAGACGATGGGAAGGCAGGCTGCAGAACAATGGAAGGACGGAGCACATTTTCAATATGATTTCACTGTAATAGCCGTGTTCCAATATTTGGGAGGCTGCCACAAATAAGAGGGAGTCAACCAGTAATGGAGTGACTGTGGGTTCTGCCTCCCAGGGACAATTCCATCTGTTTTTCCATAACCCTGGGGGGGGGGGAATTATTGACCCCCTTGGAGAGGGTCCGCAACTTGGGCATCCTCCTCGATCCACAGCTCACATTAGAGAAACATCTTTCAGCTGTGGCGAGGGGGGCGTTTGCCCAGGTTCGCCTGGTGCACCAGTTGCGGCCCTATCTGGACCGGGACTCACTGCTCACAGTCACTCATGCCCTCATCACCTCGAGGTTCGACTACTGTAACGCTCTCTACATGGGGCTACCTTTGAAAAGTGTTCGGAAACTTCAGATCGTGCAGAATGCAGCTGCGAGAGCAATCATGGGCTTCCCCAGGTATGCCCATGTTACACCAACACTCCGCAGTCTGCATTGGTTGAAGATCAATTAATTCATTCATATTAATTCATTAATTCATAGTAACCCACAGATTTCAGAAAGTAAGAGCTGCCAAAAAGACACGTGTTTCTCTATATATGCACTCACATCAGAAATGGTATAAGACAGAGATGGTGAACCTATGGCATGGGTGCCATGGGTGACACATGGAGCGATATCTGCTGGCATGCACGCCGTTGCCCTAGGTCAGCTCCAATGTGCATTTGTGTGCCGGCCAGCTGATTTTTGGCTCGCACAGAGGGAAGCCTTTGGAGCCTGGGGAGGGTGAAACACAAGCCTACTGGGCCCACCAGAAGTTGGGGAACAGGGCGTTTCAAGCCTCCAGAGGGCCTCTGGGGAGGGTGGGTAAAGCTGTTTTTGCCCTCCCCAGGCATTGAATTATGGGTGTGGGCACTCACACATGCGTGATAGCGTGTGCGCATAGTCTTCCAGCACCCGAGGAAAAAAAGGTTTGCCGTCACTGGTGTAAGATCTTCTGCTTGGGTCCCTGGGTTGGACTGGATGACCTACAAGGTCCCTTCCATTTCTGTTGATCTACCTGAAGCAATATCAGAGGGGATCACCTGAATAGTTGAATTGGATGTACACATATGAGGCCACGGCTATACACCCATAAAATGGAAGAGCCGGGGTGGCACAGCAGGTAGAGTGCTGTACTGCAGGCCACTGAAGCTGACTGTAGATCTGGAAGTCAGCGGTTCAAATCTCATCACCGGCTCAAGGTTGACTCAGCCTTCCATCCTTCCGAGGTGGGTAAAATGAGGACCTGGATTGTGGGGGCAATATGCTGGCTCTGTTTAAAAATAAGTGCTATTACTAACATGTTGTAAACTGCCCTGGATCTTAAGAAGAACGGCAGCATAAAAATTGAATAAATGAATAAATAAATAAAAATAAATAAAAGCTTTGCTAATAATTATGCAGATTGTGTATGTATGTATGTATACATCTTTTCTTATCACATGCTAAATAATAATAATAGTTTGCTAACTATCCCACAGTCCTCTTTCACTTCTCTTTCCCAATGAACTGCTTGAAATAATGATTAAACCCTCGGTAAGTCTTTTGTGCAGAAATTTAAAACTTCAAGGTAACAACTAGCTTGGATATCAAGACGTTTGATCGTTTTTAATCCAGTGCAATTACCTGAACAATTTAATTAGTGTTTTACCTTCATCCCACAGGTCCTTTATAAGGTTAAACAAATCTGGAAACCTACTCTGTAATCCTTTTTAATTTTTTTTACCCATTGCACCTGCTTTATGTCATGAAATGATGTAGTTTACCAGTTAATATCTTTCTGCCAGTGGAATGCAGAGAACTTCTGCTTACAATTTTAAAAAAATCATATTTCAAGTTAATTTCTTTTACAGGGCAAGAAGGTTTTCTGGATTGAAATGTGATATATGCAACCTTTGCAAGTTCCATAGTAATGCCTTCTTATGGCTGTTGAAGGTTTAAAAATTAATTTAAATGAATTCATTGTTCAGACCTATTCATTTTTACAGCTAACAGTAGAACCACCAGAGTAAACACTGAAAGATGAATAATGTTTAGTGATGGGTGAACCGAACCAATTCGGGTCCGTACCGAATTATGTGGTGTTCGGTATACTGAACACGAACCCAATTTTTTTTGAAACTTTGGGCAAAGTTCGGGGTCGCGTCTGGCGTTCAGAGCTTTGACACAATTCGGGTCCGTACCGAATTATGTGGTGTTCGGTATACTGAACACGAACCCAATTTTTTTTGAAACTTTGGGCAAAGTTCGGGGTCGCGTCTGGCGTTCAGAGCTTTGACGTCACCGGCAGGTTGCTAAGGACGCCAAGGTGATCACTTCCTGGATTCCATGGAATAATAATAATAATAATAATAATAATAATAATAATAATAATAATTACTGTGGGACTTCCGACTTCAGACTGACTGAATTCTAAAGGATAACACACCAGACATTGTGATTGTGGAGAAAAAGAAAGTATGGATCATCGACATCGCAATCCCAGGGGACAGCAGAATTGAGGAGAAGCAGCTAGAGAAATTAGTGAAATACAAAAATCTGAAAATCGAGCTGCAACGACTCTGGCATAAGCCCGTGAAAGTGGTCCCAGTGGTACTTGGCACGCTGGGCGCAGTGCCAAAGGATCTCAGCGGACATTTGAAAACCATCGGAATTGACAAAATCTCCATCTGTCAATTGCAAAAGGCCGCTTTACTGGATCCGCACACATAATTCGCCGCTACATCACGCAGTCCTAGGTGCTTGGGAAGCGCCCGACTGGTGATGAAATACGAAATCCAGCATAGTGATCTCGTTTGCTGAGTTGTATTGACATAATAATAATAATAATAATAATAATAATAATAATAATAATAATAATAACAACAACAACAACAATAACAAACAGCAACAACAACAACAACAACAACAACAACAACAACAACAATAATAATAATAATAATAATAATAATAATAATAATAATAATAAAAAATTAGATTTCTATGCCACCCCTATCTGAAGACTCGGAGCACCACTTTTAAAAACACTTTAACCTATGGCTAGGCAGGCCGGGCTAGAGGAGTCAAACTCAAGGCCTGCGGGCTGCATTCAGCCCCTGAGCTGCTTAAATTTGTCCCACAAGGTCGGCCTAGAAATAGCAAAGGACCGGCTTGCGGTGACTCTGCTAGCAAAAATGGGACGTATGGGGTCGCAGGCGGGCCATTTGTGGACGATCTCCTGCAGCACTCTGCCAGCCAAAACTGACTAGAACAGGGGTGTCAAACTCGATTTCTTTGATTTCTTCCTCCAGACTATACAGATGAGTTCATTCAGTCTTTCCTGATACGTTTTATGCTTAAGACCTTCCATCATTCTTGTAGCCCGTTTTTGGACCCGTTCAGTTTTGTCAATATCTTTTTGTAAGTGAGGTCTCCAGAACTGAACACAGTATCCCAAATGTGGTCTCACCAGCGCTCTAGGCAGCGGGATCACAATCTCCTTCTTCCTGCTTGTGATACCTCTAGCTATGCAGCCAAGCATTCTACTTGCTGTCTCAAGATGGCAATGAATAACAGGGCCCAAAGCTTTCATGTTACGTGTTGGGATCCTTTGATTGACAGTTTCGAACCCTATATAGGAATACGTGGAATGCAAACCTGATTCAGCATTTTCCCAGCCGTTAATCTCTGTAGATATGTTTGACTACCATCTGTTCTGGCAATAAGTCTGATATTGCTAGTGGGACTCATATATATATATATACAATAAAAACGCTTTCCAAAAATCTTAGCTGTTGATACTTCAAGGGCAATGAGGCTGACTCCACAGCGTCAACTGTGCTGCTTTTTAAGGGTTTTTTCCCCACCCATGTTTCATGTGAGTTACTCAAAAGCATGTGTGTGCTAGCTACCTCTGTGTGGAATAGATTATAAAGGCCAATACCTAAGCTTTAATGAACCACAGTTGAAACGAAACATCTGAGGTATATTGCTTCTCTGAGAAATACATTCAGTTTAGACTTTCGACCTAAGTCTTGATATGGACTACAGTACTCTCATTGCACAGATTACTATCTATCTATCTATCTATCTATCTATCTATCTATCTATCTATCTATCTATCTATCTATCTATCTATCTATCTATCTATCTATCTATCTAATCTATCTATCTATCTATCTATCTTTCTTTCTTTCTTTCTATCATCTATCTGTCTGTCTGTCTGTCTGTCTGTCTGTCTGACTATCTATCTATCTATCATCTATCTATCATCTATCTGTCTGTCTGTCTGTCTGTCAGTCTGTCTATCTATCTTTCTATCTTTCTATCTTTCTATCTTTCTATCTTTCTATCTATCATCTATCTGTCTGTCTGTCTATCTACCTACCTACCTACCTACCTACCAACCAACCTACCAACCTACCAACCAACCTATCTACCTACCTACCTACCTACCTACCTACCTACCTACCTACCTACCTACCTACCTATCTATCTATCTATCTATCTATCTATCTATCTATCTATCTATCTACTGTATCTATCGATCTACTGTATCTATCTATCTATCTATCTATCTATCTATCTATCTATCTATCTATCTATCTATTTATCTACTGTATCTATCGATCTACTGTATCTATCTATCTATCTATCTATCTATCTATCTATCTATCTATCTACTGTATCTATCTATCTACTGTATCTATCGATCTACTGTATCTATCTATCTATCTATCTATCTATCTATCTATCTATCTATCTATCTATCTATCTATCTATTTATCTACTGTATCTATCGATCTACTGTATCTATCTATCTATCTATCTATCTATCTATCTATCTACCTACCTACCTACCTACCTACCTACCCACCCACCCACCCATCCATCCACAACAAATCTAATATTTAAAAGTAACTAAAACCCCCTTATTTAAAAAGCAAGACATACACACAAACATACCATGCATAAACTATATAGGCCTGGGGGAGATGTCTCAATTCCCCCATGCCTGATGGCAGAGGTGGGTTTTAAGGAGTTTACAAAAGGCAAGGAGGTTGGGGGGGCAGTTCTAATCTCAGGGAGGAGCTGGTTCCAGAGGGTTGGGGCCACCACAGAGAAGGCTCTCCTATCAGAGAGCCTGGCAGAACACCCTGGAGGCTCTCTGGAAACTAAAATCACCCTGCCCCAGTCTCTGTGTGAGCCAAAAAACAGCTGGCCGGCACACACATGCACGTTGAAGCTGAGCTAGGGCAACGGCTCGCTTGCCAGCAGATATGGCTCCGTGTGGCACCTGTGGCAGCCGTGCCACAGGTTCGCCATCACTTCCTTAGAAGTTGACTATCATTTGGGCTGAGGACAGACGGAATGATCTGTCACAATTTATCACCCTGAGATAGGAAAACATCCTGTTTCCGCTTCCCCTTCCACCATGCTCTCTCCAGATTTTATTTTATTTTTATTAAATTATTTTTTTTTGGGTTACTCTGCGGTGCAATCTGTTTTGCTGTTTTCCCTGGCCCTGCCAGGAGCACTTCAAAAACAAGCAACGGTGGCTCCAACCATCTGTTGTCTTTCCTATTTGTTGAGAATGTCTTCAGATCCATGTGGGTCTCAAAGGCATTCAGGCGAACGGAGGTGGGAGGTGGTCGGAGGTCATCAGATAACTTCAAAGGTGTCAGCTGGACGCTCTGTAAGTACAGGTGGAGCCGTTTGCGGACATATTTCCACCAGAGATCCGGCGCTGGTTATGCTCACATAACAGAAGCATTCAAGAAATTTGGGTCTTCGGAGTTTTCGTGCCCTTGGAATTTGCAAACCCCGGACAACTTCGCGATAAAACTCTAGTTGAACAACTTTATCACGGCCTCCAGCTGTTTTTGATGACAACTCTTTGACTGCTGTTCAAAATTTCTGCTTGGTTGGTCCCATTTTTTAGAGATCTGTCATTTTGGGAAGATTGCATTCCTTCACACATGAGTCTCATTTCCTGGATTTATATCTGGAGTTTGCTTATAAAATTCCATTCAGTGGGGGAAAGAATAGGATATGCCTGTTGATGTCCTGAGATTCACAGCTTCATTATATTTCTACTGTGTCATCCTATAATGGATGTGCTTCACACCCAATTTCTTTGCGGGGTGTGAATTTTAATTTTGGACTCTTATGCGTTCCATGTGTTTCGTTGCCCTACTTTAGAAACATAGAAACATAGAAGTCTGACGGCAGAAAAAGACCTCGTGGTCCATCTAGTCTGCCCTTATACTATTTTCTCTATTTTATCTTAGGATGGATATATGTTTATCCCAGGCATGTTTACATTCAGTTACTGTGGATTTACCAACTGCGTCTGCTGGAAGTTTGTTCCAAGGATCTACTACTCTTTCAGTAAAATAATATTTTCTCATGTTGCTTTTGATCTTTCCCCCAACTAACTTCAGATTGTGTCCCCTTGTTCTTGTGTCCACTTTCATATTAAAAACACTTCCCTCCTGGACCTTATTTAACCCTTTAATATATTTAAATGTTTCGATCATGTCCCCCCTTTTCCTTCTGTCCTCCAGACTATACAGATTGAGTTCATTAAGTCTTTCCTGATACGTTTTATGCTTAAGATCTTCCACCATTCTTGAAGCCCGTCTTTGGACCCGTTCAGTTTTGTCAATATCTCTTTGTAGGTGAGGTCTCCAGAACTGAACACAGTATTCCAAATGCGGTCTCACCAGCATTCTACAGAGCGGGATCATAATCTCCCTCTTCCTGCTTGTTATACCTCTAGCTATGCAGCCAAGCATCCTACTTGCTTTCCCTACCGCCTGACTGCACTGCACTTTAAAGTTTCCGAGGACTGACTCGAGTTGTTGTAAGAGTACATCAGCCTCTGTTAGGAAGACATGCCATTAGACCTTTTTCCTTAATATATACAATTCTCAAGCACAATGCTGAATTCATCTATTGAACAATCACATTTATTTATTGGATTTATAAGCCGCCCCTCTCCGAGGATTCGGGGTGGCTGACAACATATCCAAAAAACAATGTACAATACAAATATTTAAAATCCAATTAGAAACATAGAAGATTGACGGCAATCTGAAGTTAGTTGGGGGAAAGATTAGAAGTAATGTGAGAAAATATTATTTTACTGAAAGAGTAGTAGATGCTTGGAACAAACTTCCAGCAGACGTGGTTGGTCAATCCACAGTAACTGAATTTAAACATGCCTGGGATAAACATATATCCATCCTAAGATAAAATACAAAAAATAGTATAAGGGCAGACTAGATGGATCATGAGGTCTTTTTCTGCCGTCAGTCTTCTATGTTTCTATGTTTCTATCTAGTCTGTCCTTTTACTATTTCTTGTATTTTATCTTAGGATGGATATATGTTTATCCCAGGCATGTTTAAATTCAGTTCCTGTGGATTGGCCAACCACGTCTGGAAGTTTGTTCCAAGCATCTACTACTCTTTCAGTAAAATAATATTTTCTCACATTACTTCTAATCTTTCCCCCAATTAACCTCAGATTGTGCCCCCTTGTTCTTGTGTTCACTTTCCTAATTTATTAATTAATTAATAATTAATTAATTTAACTAATTACTCTAAAACCCTGTGCGAGCTAAAAATCAGCTGGTTGGCACATACATGCACATTGGAGCTGAGCTAGGACAATGGCTCACGTGCCAGCAGACATGGGTCCATGTGCCACCTGTGGCACCCGTGCCATAGGTTTGCCATCACTGGTGTAGGTTTTCTCTGCAAACTCTGCTTTTGCTTTTATTATTTGTTTATTTATTTTATTTATTTATTTTTTCCAATACACAATACACATAGAAGAGAATAGACATGTAGTAAAATATATAAAGAAAATATATAAAAATAGAGGAGAAGATATATGAAAGGAATTAAGTATATATAATATATGAGATAAGACAATTGGACCAGGGACGAAAGGCACACTAGTGCACTTATGTACGCCCCCTTACTGACCTCTTAGGAACCTGGAGAGGTCAATCGTGGATAGTCTAAGGGAGAAATGTTGGGGGTTGGGGGTTGACACTATTGAGTCCGGTAATGAGTTCCATGCTTCGACAACTCGATTGCTAAAGTCATATTTTTTACAGTCAAGTTTGGGGCAGTTAATATTAAGTTTGAATCTGTTGCGTGCTCTTGTTTTGTTGCGGTTGAAGCTGATGTAGTCATTGACAGGCAGGAGGTTGTGGGCAATACTTAGATCTTGTTTAAGGCATCTTAGTTCTAAGCTTTCTAGGCCCAGGATTGAAAGTCTAGTCTCGTAGGGTATTTTGTTTAGAGTGGAGGAGTGAAGGGCTCTTCTGGTGAAGTATCTTTGGGCATTCTCGAGGGTGTTGATGTCCGAGATGTGGTATGGGTTCCAGACAGTTGAGCTGTATTCAAGGATGGGTCTGGTTGGTTTCCTCCATAGCCTGGTGGCATGCTCTTGTGTTGTTGCAGTTGAAGCTGAAGTAGTCATTGACAGGCAGGACGTTGCAGCATATGATCTTGTGGGCAATACTAAAATCGTGTTTTAGGCATCATAGTTTTAAGCTTTCTAGACCCAGGATTGTTAGTCTATTTTCGTAGGGTATTCTGTTTCGAGTGGAGGAGTGAATTCCTCTTAATGTTTAAAAATTGTGTTGAATCATCTGCGTTTGGGGTCCCAAAATCGCGTTGTGCCCAGGCCTAATAAGTCTCTGTAGAAATGGAAGACATGCTTTGTCTAATTAATTAAGTTAACGCGCGACAAAGTAGCCTCGAGCCCTGAGGTCAGGGCTACTATTACGCAGCAAACTGTTGTTCTCCGCGGAAAAAGCCATTTCACCTGCCTGCTTGTAACCTGAGTTGAAGGTTTGCTGTATGCTTGCCTGCCTCCAAATGAAAACCTTCTCCGGAATATTACAGGTGAAGGCAAACACAGGTGTGCATCTTTGATTCTCCATCATTTGCATAAGGGGGACCTGGATCGTTGAAATAGAGAATGGCCAGTCAGCCAAGCATAAAGAGATAAGAGTCACTTAAGCCGCCTTCCTTGCTTAGAAGCACTGGGTTCATTCATTGTTTCTAACTGCACCATCTGTTGAATTGCCCAGGTATGTGGTTTCTTCTTGCCTGGCCAACATAGTATTTAAGTGAAGCTCCGAGCAGTCGCCTTTAGTCTAAACCCTCCAGCAGCTGAATAAACAAATCTTCACTTGGGTTGACCGCGATCCAAACAAGATGGGGATGTTTAGGTCTCATGAATATTCGGGAATAGCAGCGTGGATCTTCACTTGTGGTCTAGCCAGCAGGAGAAAGTGTCCACCTGTGTGCTTTGAATCATTAAGCTGAAACCATCAGGAGCATCCTCTATAAATTCATTATGCAGAAATTCCAATTAAAAAAAAAAATCCCCTCCCAGAAAATGATTATCTGTTTGAAGACACCCATTAATGGGAGGCACACTCACCCACACCAGAGGTTCCACATTTTAAGAATGGTGGAAGGTCTTAAGCATAAAACGTATCAGGAAAGACTTCATGACCTCAATCTGTATAGTCTGGAGGACAGAAGGAAAAGGGGGGACATGATCGAAACATTTAAATATTTTATTTATTTATTTATTTATTTATTTATTTATTTATTTATTTATTTATTTATTTATTTATTTATCAGATTTGTATGCCGCCCCTCTCCGCAGACTCCGCAGACTAAATATGTTAAAGGGTTAAATAAGGTTCAGGAGGGAAGTGTTTTTAATAGGAAAGTGAACACAAGAACAAGGGGACACAATATGAAGTTAGTTGGGGGAAAGATCAAAAGCAACGTGAGAAAATATTATTTTACTGAAAGAGTAGTAGATCCTTGGAACAAACTTCCAGCAGACGTGGTTGGTCAATCCACTGTAACTGAATGTAAACATGCCTGGGATAAACATATATCCATTGTAAGATAAAATACAGGAAATAGTATAAGGGCAGATAAGATGGACCATGAGGTCTTTTTCTGCCATCAGTCTTCTATGTTTCTATGTTTCTAAGTACTCTTGTTATTAAGAAAGTGTTTCTTAACATTCAACTGGAATTTGACTTCCCGTAACTTAAATTCTTTATCGATAGAATTCTTTATTGGCCAAGTGTGACTGGACACACAAGGAATTTGTCTTTGGTGCATAGGCTCTCAGTGTACATAAAAGAAAAAGATGCATTTGTCAAGAATCATGAGGTACAACACTTAATGATTGTCATAGGGTACACATAGAAACATAGAAGTCTGACGGCAGAAAAAGACCTCATGGTCCATCGAGTCTGCCCTTATACTATTTTCTGTATTTTATCTTAGGATGGATATATGTTTATCCCAGGCATGTTTAAATTCAGTTACTGTGGATTTATCTACCACGTCTGCTGGAAGTTTGTTCCAAGGATCTACTACTCTTTCAGTAAAATAATATTTTCTCATGTTGCTTTTGATCTTTCCCCCAACTAACTTCAGATTGTGTCCCCTTGTTCTTGTGTTCACTTTCCTATTAAAAACACTTCCCATAAGCAATGAGGAAACAATCAATGTTAATAAAAGTCTTAAGAATGCAAGCAACAAGTTACAGTCATACAGTCCTAAGTGGAAGGAAATGGGTGATAGGAATGATGGGGAAATAATAGTAGTAATAGTAGTGCAGACTTAGTAAATAGTTTTACAGTGTTGAAGGAATGGGAGTTGAAGTCCATATGTCATAGAAGAGCCAACTTTGCCCTCCCCTGACTTAGCAGCTGTGGCAAGGAAGGGTATAAAAAAGGGCAAAATGCACGTAAAATTACTGCTCATTTAGCAGTAATTTGGCAGTAATCTTGGGCTCAATTCTGGTAATAAATTGAGGACTACCCAAAGAAGCAGTGGTTTACTTTCCCCAGTTTTTAATTCTGCTCTTTGCTTCCGACCACCTTTCTTTTTTCAGCTTTCTCTACAAATTAGAAAGGGGGGGGGGTGTTCTGTCTGGGTGCCCCCAGACCTCAACACCAACTGGAAAAAACAGCCAGACACGCTGGTAAAAGCAAAAGTACTTTATAGCTTGAAAAATAAACACAGAGAAAAACCTGTTCTTCCCCACAGGCAGGTTATGAGACTTTACAGCAGAGTCCTGATGTCCGGACAATACAGCAGCCTTCTTGCTGGCACACCCACCACTGTAGAGAATAAGACCCCCCACCTTTCCCCCCCAAAGTTTCAGTATTCAAAGTCACAAACCAGAATTCCAAGACGCCAAAGAGCACAGCCAGGTCCCAGGACTCCCAAAGATAATACTCCACAAGCCAGGAAGGGTGGGTCTGCCTTTTAGCCTTTCCAGAGAGCACCACACCCAAACCCAGCTGTTGCCTCTTTAGTGCTGAAAGTACCTAGCTAATTGGTCCCTTCTTTGTGTTGCTCTTCTCTGTCGCAGATCGATTATTGCTTGTGCATTTTCCTCTAAGGAATCCAGGCTGCTTGCTGGGGAGAGCTCCCTCTCGGGGGCCTCTGGCTGTTCCCCCTCTTCCTCAGCCTGAGATTCCTCCTCCTCGTCTGCCTGCACCTCCTGTTCCTCATCCTCCCCCTCTGAGCAGGAAACCGACAGAAGATCAGCTGTTCCCTGAGGGGCCTCGGACAGAATCACAACAGGGCGGGAGTCTTTTTTTCACTAATTTGCAGTCAGCAAGGCAAACATTTCAGGTACACATTATCCAAGGAACATCTTGTGCTAAGGAGAAAACGCCAAGATGCAAAAGTTAGGTTTGCTTTTCTTTAAATCTCTTAGAAGTAATCTTTGTGCATATTTGAAAAGAAGGTTAGCTGTTTATTTGCAGAGTTTGTTAGAAAGCCTTCCATTCGAATAAAAATCTGAAAATTGCTTAGAGTTATTATTATTTTTTACCAAGTCTTTCATCTACTACTCATTAGTAGATATGATGCTTCGGTCTTTTACTTGTAAAGCCGTATTGTATCTTGTGTAGAAAAAGTGTTTGATAATATTTTCCGTCCCCACCCAAAAGTAGACTAATATTATGACTTGATCTAAAGATGTTTATTTTTAAAAGGGCCTCTTGTACGGTGTGATCCAAGGTTCATATACTTTTGATCTCTATATATTTTAGATTTTGCTTAGTTATTTCTCCCGGACTGCTGAGAAAGTATATATTTATAGCACCAAGACTCCCCAAACCACAACCCAATTTATTATTATTATTTTTAAAAAGTGTGCTTCAAAGCTGAGAGAGTTATAACAGTGGCCAGGGGGGAAAAAATCTGAAGGTGATTTCCTGGGGAATGGCTGAACGTTCATTTTGGTACCTTAAGATAAACTCTTTGAAATGCCACCTTTTCACCTACCTGCAGAAAAAACAATTGCTGCCAACCTGCCTTCCATTGAGGACCTGTATACTGCACGAGTCAAAAAGAGGGCGGGGAAAATATTTACTGACCTCTCACACCCTGGACACAAACTGTTTCAACTCCTACCCTCAAAACGTCGCTACAGAGCACTGCACACCAAGACAACTAGACACAAGAACAGTTTTTTTTCCAAACGCCATCACTCTACTAAACAAATACTTCCCTCAGCACTGTCAGACTTTCTACTAAATCTGCACTTCTATTCTACTAGTTTTTCTCATCATTCCTATCACCCACTTCCTCCCATGGTGACTGTGTGACTGTAACTTGTTGCTTATATCCTAAGATTTGTATTAATATTGCTTCTTCATTGCTTATTTGACCCCTATGACAATCATTAAGTGTCGTACCACATGATTCTTGACAAATGTATATTTTCTTTTATGTACGCTGAGAGCATATGCACCAAGACAAATTCCTTGTGCGTCCAATCACACTTGGCCAATAAAAATTCTATTCTATTCTATTCTACCTATCAAAATGTTATGAAGAAATTAGATTCAGTTCTGGGAAACAATTCATAATCAGAATTTTCACTTCCTGGTTTTTTTTGTTTGTTTTTTAATCTTAATTTAATTTAATTTAAACATGTCCTTTCTCCAAAATATTACCTGTCTTGTCATTCACACTGTGGAAATAGCTTTTAATGAGAATTACTTCCAGGAATGGTGTCAGTATTATATGCAACGATGGTGGTATTCTGTTTTATGTAACAATTATTTTTCTCAATCGTGCCAAATTGCTAACCCAACATTTCTGTTTCCAGTAAGAGTAAGTCAAAATTTTGTGGTTTGGCAGCTCCAATGTCAGAGGGGAAACGAACATGAAAAACAGTTTCCTCTTGTGGCTTATATCCAGTCATCGGTTACTTCAGGGGCAAATTTGTATCTGGGGATGTCTTAGTTGTAGTAGCATTGCTTGTAAGTTTACACACAGATAATCCTTGACATACGACCCATAACTGATCCCAACATTTCTGCTGCTAAATGAGACATTTTATAATAAATAATAATAATAATAATAATAATAATAATAATAATAATAATAACAATTTATTGGATTTGTATGCTGCCCCTCTCCGTAGACTCGGGGTGGCTAACAACAATGATAAAAACAGCATGTGACAATCCAATAATAAAACAACTAAAAACCCTTATTATAAAACCAAACATACACACAGACATGCCATGCATAACTTGTAATGGCCTAGGGGGAAGGAATATCTCAACTCCCCCATGCCTGGCGGTATAAATGAGTCTTGAGTAGTTTACAAAAGACAGGGAGGGTGGGGGCAATTCTAATCTCCGGGGGGAGTTGGTTCCAGAGGGCCGGGGCCACCACAGAGAAGGCTCTTCCCCTGGGGCCCGCCAAGCCTACTGTTATTGTTTATTGTTATTTGTCCAATCACACTTGGCCAATAAAATTCTATTCTATTCTATTCTATACCCCTGGTCAAAGGAACCAAGTGTTTTTCATTGAAATTTCAAAAAAACATACACCTTGAACGTAGTGGAGAAATCCATTCCAATATTCTATTCACCCATAAAATAAGCCACGCCCACAGTGTGATAGAATTTTTTTTTGCAGCCCTTCACTGCTTCAAATGGTCACTAAGCAAACCATTGTAAGTTTAGGGTTATTGGTCTTGATTTTGGGGGTTGCTCCTGCCTTTTTATTTACCTGATTTGGTCCATTTCTTTTCTTTTATTTCTTTTATTTATTTATTTATTTATTAGATTTGTATGCCGCCCCTTTCCGTAGACTAGGGGCGGCTCACAACACAATAAAACAGTTCATGACAAATCTAATAATTTACAATTTAAAATTTAAAATAGTTAAGAAACCCTATTTTTAAGCAGATATACCTACAAACATACCATACATAAATTATATAGGCCCGGGGGAGGTATCTCAATTCCCCCATGCCTGACGACAAAGGTGGGTTTTGAGGAGTTTACGAAAGGGAAGGAGGGTAGGGGCAGTTCTTATCTCTGGGGGGAGCTGGTTCCAGAGATTCGGGGCCGTCACAGAGAAGGCTCTTCCCCTGGGGCCCGCCAACCGACATTGTTTAGTTGACGGGACCCGGAGAAGGCCGACTCTGTGGGACCTAATCGGTCACTGGGATTCGTGCGGTAGCAGGTGGTTCCGGAGGTACTCTGGTCCAATGCCATGCAGGGCTTTAAAGGTCATAACCAACACTTTGAATTGTGACCGGAAACTGATCGGCAGCCAATGCAATGAAAAATATTTTTTCAAAACAAGACAAAACATAAGCAACAAACACACAACAAAAAGTATTTGGTCCATTTCTAAGGCTCTTCAGTTCCTAAATATTCTGGGCAACTTAGTAAAAGGCATGAAAACACTTACGAAAATTGCAATAGCGGGCAAACCACAAATGCATACTTAACTGAGCTATGTGTAGGTGGTTTTGGAAATAAGAGGATATTGTATTTTGTATGAAATATACTCCAGAAATGTAAGGACATCCATCTGTCATCAAGGATACAATTTTATGAGAAGCTAAGTTTCCTTTTTATATTTGAATAATGGTTTTTCTAACAGAAGACCTGCTGGGACTGCACATACTATTTTATGAGCTTTGCTCTTACTGTGAAATAAGACGCATGCAATAACCAGCTAAGGGAACTGGGTATCTTTAGCTTAATGAAGAAAAAACAATTGCTGCCAACCTGCCTTCCATTGAGGACCTGTAGACTGCATGAGTAAAAAGGGGGCGGGGAAAATATTTGCTGACCACTCACATCCTGGACTGTTTCAACTCCTACTCTCAAAACATTGCTACAGAGCTGTTGTGATTCAGCCTGAGGCTCCTCAGGGACCGGCTGCGTCTCTGCTGGATCCAGGCCCGGAGGAGGAGGACAGTGAACAGGAGGGGGAGGACCAGGCAGATGGGGGAGAGGAAAGTCAGGAAGAGGATGAGGGGGAGCAGCCTGAGAGCCCCGGGGGGGGGGCCTCTCCCCAGCCAGTAGCCTGGCCTCATTGGATGAGGAAGCACAGGCTATAATTGACATGAGTCAGAGATGTGCAGCTCAGAGACGGGACCAATTAGAAAGGTATTGGCATCACTGAATTGGCAACAGCTGGGTTTGGGTGTGGTTCTCCTCAGCAGGGTTTAAAAGGCAGGCCAGCCCTTTTAGCCATGTGGAGAGTTATCAACTGGGAGTTCTGTGACCCTGCTTTGCTTCTCGGCATCTCTGATCTTGGCTTGTGGCCTAGAAGACTGGAAGACTTGGGGGAGGCGTATGTTTGTTATCTCCAGCATTGTTTTTGACAGAAAGAATCCTGTTTTACTTCATGGCCTTCGTGAAACATCTTTGAAGTTTCAGCATGTTCCTGTTTGTAAGGACATTTTATGTTACCTGTGTTTGCTTTGAATTCTATAAACTGCCTTTGATTTTTACCAGTGTAAAAATCTTCTCTTTTTGGGTTGGTGTTTGCTTCTGGAGGGACCCAGACAGAACACAGAGCACTGAACACCAAGACAACTAGACACAACAACAGTTTTTTCCCAAACACCATCACTCTACTAAACAAATAATTCCCTCAACACTGTCAGATTTTTACTAAATTGACCTTTCCAGGTTCCTAAGAGGCCAGTAAGGGGCGTACATAAGTGCACTAGGGTGCCTTTCGTCCCCTGTCCAATTGTCTTTCCTTTATCTCATATATCATATATATTTTCTTCCTTTCATATATCTTCTCTATTTTTACATTTATCTCTCTATATATTACTTCATGTCTATTCTCTTCCCATGTATATGTGTATTGGACAAATGAATAAATAAAATAAAATAAAATCTGCACTTCTATTCTACTAGTTTTTCTCATCGTTCCTATCATCCTTTTCCTCCCACTTAGGACTGTATGACTGTAACTTGTTGCTTGTATCCTAAGATTTTTATTAATATTGATTGTTTCTTCATTGCTTATTTGAACCATATGACAATCATTAAGTGTTGTACCACATGATTCTTGACAAATGTATCTTTTCTTTTATGTACACTGAGAGCATCTGCACCAAAGACAAATTTCTTGTGTTGGCCAATGAATTATTCTATTCTATTTATTCTATTCTATTCTATCCTATCCTATTCTATTCTATTCATACTCTGTATATTGCGTGTTTTGAGCTGCTCCGAGTCTTCGGAGAGGGGCGGCATACAAATCCAATAAATAAATCTAAGAAATAATAATAATAATAATATTCTATTCTATCCCCCTGGTCAAAGGAACCAAGTGTTTTTCATTGAAGTTTCAAAAAAACATGAACGTAGTAGAGGAATTTTGGCCCCCTATGAAGCAATGGCCTATCTGTAAATACAAGATTTCTGCAGAATATCATTTTTCAAACCCCCTTCTTATGTATGGATTGTGTCAAGAAAAGCTAGTCTTCATAATGACTAATTGGATTAGGAAGTGAATTTTTCCGAAAGAAAGTTAAAACTCTTTACCGTTTGACGTTTCTTGGCCCAGGCTCAATGGAGGGAAGGGCTGTAAAACTTTTGATTGTGACTTACATAATCTAAGGTGCAGGAAATACGTTCTAAGGGGCCTTAATTCCACGTACAGTGATACCTTGTCTTACAAACTTAATTGGTTCCGGGATGAGGTTCTTAAGGTGAAAAGTTTGTAAGACAAAACAATGTTTCCCATAGGAATCAATGGAAAAGCGATTAATGCGTGCAAGCCCAAAATTCACCCCTTTTGCCAGCCAAAGTGCCTGTTTTTGTGCTGCTGGGATTCCCCTGAGGTTCCCCTCCATAGGAAACCCCACCCCTGGACTTCCGTGTTTTTGTGATGCTGCAGGGAAATCCCAGCAGGGGAATCCCAGCAGCGCAAACACGAGCGCTTCACTGGCAACGGAGGTCTGGAGGTGGGGTTTCCCAGTGAAGGGAGCATCAGTGAAATTGCAGCATCGCAAAAACACCAAAGTCCTCGAAACCCCACTTCCGGACCTCTGTATTTTTGCGATGCTGCGATTTCACTGAGGCTCCCCTCGCTGGGAAACCCCACCTCCGAAATTTTGTTGCCAGCGAAGTGCCCGTTTTTGTGCTGCTGGGATTCCCCTGCTGGGATTCCCCTGCAGCATCACAAAAACACGGAAGTCCAGAGGTGGGGTTTCCCATGGAGGGGAGCCTCATGGGAAACCCAGCAGCGCAAAAACGGGTCCTTCGCTGGCAACGGGAGTCCGGAGGCGGAGCATCCCAGCGGCGGCAGTGGGTTTGTAAGGTGAAAATAGTTTGTAAGAAGAGGCAAAAAAATCTTAAACCCCGGGTTTGTATCTCGAAAAGTTTGTAAGACGAGGCACCACTGTACTTCGTTCTTTAATAAAATGAACAGAGAATTGTAAAAACTACATTTACAACTTCGTACATTAAAAAAACTTCTTAAGAAGTTAGGACTGGTGTTGCTTTTTTTTTTTCGTTTTTCTTTTGCGGATTTTTTCCCCCCAAAAAAATATTTCAACTGCTTGTGTACTTTGTTTGAATGGTTTCCACGGTGACCCACGGATTTGGCTGACAAGCAGAAATCGGCACCTGACATAATATTGGCAACAGCCTTGCAAACAGTTGACAGCAAGCTAACAGAAATGCGGTCCTGTCATTTCTCCAATATTCGCAATTTTTTTTTTGAAAAGGTTACTTTATCGGCTCTAGGCTAACTCCATTAAAAAAACAAACCCTGCTACAGTTGCATTGTTTGCGTTCAAAGGAGGAGGGTTATTTTTACTCCAAACAAACTTTATTTCTTATAACCCATATAAATATAGCAACAAGATTAGCAATAGCACTTGTATAAGTGGAAGAGGAAGTGATTAAAGGCCTAACAAGATACTGGCAAAATGAATTACAGATCAATGAAAACGAGATGGAAGAAGTAGTAGAAAATATATATAAGATAAAGAACACAAGAATTAGAGAGATGAGAAGGAAAATTTTACGTAAATGGTACTTTACGCCAGTAAAACTAGCACACTTCCAGAGGAAAGGAAAAGGAAACTGCTGGCATGGTTGCCAAATAAAAGGAGTTTTTATGCATATGCTCTGGGAATGTGTTGAAGTTCAAAAATTTTGGAAGGAAGTACAGAATGAAATAAATACTATGCTAAACATTAATTGGATAATCACAAAAGAATCAGCAACACTAGTTAAATATGGGGAATTACGAGAATTTAAAGAAATCAAAACAGCAGCTTTGGAAAGCGCTCAAGCAGTAGTGGTATTAGGGTGGAAGGACAGCAATAAATGGACAATTCAGAATTGGTACTGGTACATGGTGGACCACATCCACTTCGAAATTATGGAAATAAGATTAAATAACTTTGATGAAAATAAATTGGAGAAGCTGATGGCACGATGGAATAAGGTGAAAGATTATATCTTAAGTAGAATTTATGACGACAATGTGAAAAATAAACTCCAATCACTCTTTGTATGTAAAGAAATGTAAACTGGAGCCAAGGAAGAAATTGAAATTTACTGTAAATAATTTAACCCCCTAAGTGGTGGAGGGGTTATTGGTGTTGGGCACTTTTTCTTTAAGATTTTTTTGTTTGTTTGTTGTGATAAAAATTTAATTAAAAAAATATTTAAAAAAAAAGATTAGCAACAGTACAATGATGGAAGAACGAACAGACCCAACTGAAAATTTAATAATAGATAAAATATATATTTGTGTGGAAATGGACGAAATTACTAACTCAATTAAGGGAAATAAAATCAACGAACCAAAAAGAACATGGCAAATATGGCATGAATGGATTCAAAAGAGAATATAGAAATAATATAATAACAAGTAACAGTACAATTGAAACGAACTACAGATACCTTGTAAATATCTTTATTTATCACTCAGGAATTGTAATAAATACAGTATTAGAATAGAATAGAATAGAATAGAATTTTTATTGGCCAAGTGTGATTGGACACACAAGTAATTTGTCTTGGTGCAGATGCTCTCAACGTACATAAAATAAAATATACATTTGTCAAGAATCATGTGATACAACACTTAATGATTGTCATAGGGGTCAAATAAGCAATGAAGAAGCAATATTAATAAAAATCTTAGGATATACGCAACAAGTTACAGTCATACAGTCAACATGGGAGGAAATGGGTGATAGGAATGATGAGAAAAACTAGTAGAATAGAAGTGCAGATTTAGTAGAAAGTCTGACAGTTTTGAGGGAATTATTTGTTTAGTAGAGTGATGGCGTTCGGGAAAAAACTGTTCTTGTGTCTAGTTGTCTTGGTGTGCAGTGCTCTGTAGCGACGTTTTGAGGGTAGGAGTTGAAACAATTTGTGTCCAGGATGTGAGGGGTCAGTAAATATTTTACCCGCCCTCTTTTTGGCTCGTGCAGTATACAGGTCCTCAATGGAAGGCAGATTGGCAGCAATTGTTTTTTCTGCAATTCTGATTCTCCTCTGAAGTCTGTGTCGGTCCTGTTGGGTTGCAGCACCAAACAATAAATGTATAAGATCTAATGTATACTACTGAATGTAATAGGTTAAAAAATAATGTAACTCACTCACAAAGGTAGTTTATGATCTGTAAAATGGAACAAAATATGATCTGAATTTTCTTCATTGTGAAAATTTAATAAAGAAACTTTTTATAAAATTCTTCTTCCATGCAAATAAAGAGAGGGAAAAAGGGCTATTGCTAACATGTTGTAAGCCGCCCTAAGGAGAAGGGCGGTATTTTTTAAAAAAATCAAATCAAATCAATCAATCAATCAATCTCATCTATGGAATGTTGGCTTTGATCAGCCGGGACTGGAAAAGTGATCAAAATGGATTATAATGCTTGTAAAATACTGCTTCTTATATATTCTGCCGCAGGAATCCCAGCGACCAGTTAGGTCCCACAGAGTTGGCCTTCTCCGGGTCCTGTCGACTAAACAATGTTGTCTGGCGGGATCCAGGGGAAGAGCCTTCTCTGTGGTGGCCCTGACCCTCTGGAACTAGCTCCCCCCGGAGATTAGGATTGCCCCCACCCTCCTTGCCTTTCGTAAACTCCTTAAAACCCACCTCTGCCGTCCAGCGTGGGGGAACTGAGACATCTTCCCCAGGCCTGTTTGTTTGTTTGTTTGTTTGTTTGTTTGTTTGTCTGTCTGTTTATTTATTATTTATTTATTTATTTGTTTGTTTGTTTGTTTGTTTGTTTGGTATGCCGCCCCTCTCCACAGACTCGGGGCGGCTCACAATAAAACACAACAATTCATAACAAATCCAAATAACTTTAAAATATTTTTAAAAAACCCATTTTTCTAACAAACACACACACAAACATACCATGCATAAATTGTGCATGCCCGGGGGAGGTGTTTCAGTTCCTCCATGCCTGACGACAAAGGTGGGTTTTAAGGAGTTTATGGAAGGCAGGGAGAGTAGGGGCAGTTCTAATCTCTGGGGGGAGTTGGTTCCAGAGAGTCAGGGCCGCCACAGAGAAGGCTCTTCCCCTGGGGCCCGCCAACCGACATTGTTTAGTTGACGGGACCCGGAGAAGGCCCACTGTGTGGGACCTAATCGGTCGCTGGGATTCGTGCGGCAGAAGGCGGTCTTGGAGATATCCTGGTCCAGTGCCATGAAGGGCTTTAAAGGTCATAACCAACACTTTGAATTGTGACCGGAAATTGATCGGCAGCCAATGCAGACTGCGGAGTGATGGTGAAACATGGGCATACCTAGGTAAGCCCATGACCGCTCTCGCAGCTGCATTCTGCACGATCTGAAGTTTCTGAACACTTTTCAAAGGCAGCCCCATGTAGAGAGCATTACAGTAGTCGAACCTCGAGGTGATGAGGGCATGAGTGACTGTGAGCAATGAGTCCCGGTCCAGATAGGACCGCAACTGGTGCACTATACAGTTTATGTATGGTATGTTGTGTGTATGTCTTTTTAAATTATGGGTTTTTAGATTTTTAAATATTAGATTTGTATTGTACATTGTTTTTACTATTGCTGTTAGCCGCCCCGAGTCTACGGAGAGGGGCAGCATACAAATTTTAATAATAATAATAATAATAATAATAATAATAATAATAATAATAATACCCCCACTGATGGGTACGCCTTGTCGTGGTAGTGGGGCTTGTGTGCTTCAATGAAGCTGAGAGCTTTGCCGGTGGTAGTGTAAACTACTGGTAGGTCTAACCTTGCCAGAGTGGTCAAAGCAGAGGAGCCAGACTAAACGTACCTAACCCATTTAAACTAATGGAGAGACAAAACAAAAAGAAGTCCATACTGGCTCGGTCATCGCCCAGGATAAAAAGGACCGCGGTGGCTGCTGTGAAACCTGGGCAGCCATCGACAAATGAGCTACAGGAACAAAACAAACAAACATGGAGAAAAAGAAAGCATGGATCATCGACATCGCAATCCCAGGAGACAGCAGAATTGAGGAGAAGCAGTTAGAGAAATTAGTGAAATACCAAGATCTAAAAATCGAGCTGCAACGACTCTGGCATAAGCGGGTGAAAGTGGTCCCAGTGGTACTTGGCACGCTGGGCGCAGTGCCAAAGGATCTCAGTGGACATTTGAAAACCATCGGAATTGACAAAATCTCCATCTGTCAATTGCAAAAGGCCGCTTTACTGGGATCGGCAAACATAATTCGCCACTACATCACACAGTCCTAGGTGCTTGGGAAGCGCCCGACTGGTGATGAAATACGAAATCCAGCATAGTGATCTCGTTTGCTGTGTTGTGCTGACATAATAATAATAATAAAAGAGTTTGATTTAAAATAGCATCGAGTGGGATTCTTCCTTAGTTGTCAATCTGTGTAGGCCCAGAACAGAACACAATGGTGTGCTTATGCGCGCCCTTTACAGACCTCTTAGGAATGGGGTGAGGTCCAGTAGCAGGTTCCTACCAGTACAGATGAGGATACCACACCAGTAGTAAAACCAGAGTTGCCCGTGCACTTTCGGGTCTCTGGTGTATGCGTGGGTACGTCCCAGTGAGATTTTGCTCCTGCGCATGAGCAGGAAGCAAAATTTCATGAGAGGATGCATGTTGGGAGATTTCAGTGATTCTTTTGCTTCTGTGAATGCAGAAGACCAAACACAAGCTTACTGGGCCCACCAGAAGTCGGGAAACAGCCCATTTCCGTCCTCCAGAGGGCCTCCAGGGAGCAGGGGAAGTTGTTTTTGCTTTCACCAGGCATTGAATTATGGGTGTGAGCACTCATGCATGCACAATAGCGCACATTCAAACTCTTTTGGCTTCCTGAGGAACAAAGGTTCGCCATCACTGGTCTAAGGTTAAAGTTTTTGGGGTTTGTGGAAGAAACCACAGAGCCACGTAGTGTATTCCAGGCATGGATCACTCTGTTGCTGAAGTCTTATTATATTCGTCCCTAAACCTTTTAGAATAGAATAGAATAGAATAGAATAGAATTTCATTGGGCAAGTGTGATTAGACACACAAGGAATTTGTCTTGGTGCAGATGCTCTCAGTGTACATAAAAGAAAAAGATGCGTTTGTCAAAAATCATGTGGTACAACACTTAATGATTCTCAAGAAATATTCATCAAATTTTGTTTTCTTTCAGGGGGGGATGAAGAAAGCAAGATAAACACCATGCTCTGTTTTTTGTTTTCATTTCTAGAATTTTGTCAAGTGCTGGAAAGGAGCTGAAAGATAATTTTCTGAAAGCCCTGGCAGAGAGGGAAGAAGCCAACCGCAATGGGAAGATGTCTGTGAGTGAATCTAAAAAGTTCTATATAGACGTCGCACGATGAATATCTACCATTCAGACATTGGCATTAAAAATCAGAACATTTATCTGATCACATCCACACGGAAAAACAGGCATGCAGGTCAAAGTCATTTATGTGCAACTTCCGAATTGGGCAGGAATGGTGTTGTGTGTTTGTGATAAATTGGGAGGTATCCCCAAATGTAATCCCTAGCAACATTATTATTAAGGGAGACTAGGATAGCGCTATTTCGGCCTTGTTCTGGCCTCATCAGCTAGCCGTACCCTTACTGGGATTTGATCCTGGGGCTTCTCTGCTTTGTAAGGCAGAGAATTAACCTCTAGGCCACCAGATCTGATCCCTTCAGCTTTGTACCAGGCAGGGGCTATATGTTTTTTCTGTTGGATCATCCTGGTATATTGAAGGAACGTCACAGCTCCTTTTTGCCTCTAGGCCCAACCAAGGGCCATTTCAAGGCAGTTAATTTATTCATAGCCAACAAACTATGTTCTGTATGTATCACATGTTTTTGCTGAATTTTTAAAATTAAGGGAGACTAGGATAGAATAGAATTTTATTGGCCAAGTGTGATTGGACACACAAGGAATTTGTCTTGGTGCAGATGCTCTCAGCGTACATAAAAGAAAAAGATACATTTGTCAAGAATCATGTGGTACGACACTTAAGGATTGTCATAGGGGTCAAATAAGCAATGAAGAAACAATCAATATTAATAAAAATCGTAGGATACAACCAACAAGTTACAGTCATACAGTCCTAATTGGGAGGAAATGGGTGATAGGAATGATGAGAAAAATATAAATATAAAGTAGAGATAGAAAAGATAAAAAAGACATTAGGAAAGGGACAGAAGGCACAAAGGTGCACTTATGCACGCCCCTTACAGACCTCTTAGAAAAGGGGAGAGGTCTATTGTAGATAATGTAAGGTTGAAGATTTTGGGATTGGAGGAAGAAACAACAGAGTCCAGTAGTGAATTCCAGGCGTTGACCACTCTATTGCTGAAATCGTATTTTCTGCAGTCTAGTTTGGAGCGATTTATATTTTGTTTTTATCTATTGTGTGCTCTTGTGTTGTTGTTGTTAAAGGTGAAGTAGTCGCTAGCAGGGGGTACATTGTGATGTATGATTTTATGAAAACCAGTTAAATCAGTTTGGAGGCGGCATAGCTGTAAATTTTCTAGACGTAGTAATTGAAGTCTGGAGGAGTAAGGTAATTTGTTGTGTGAGGAAGAGTGCAGGACTCTTCTTGTGAAGTATTTCTGGACTCCATCAATGGTATTAATGCCTGTGTGGATTTCATACAGGTGAGCTGTATTCAAGAATTGGTCTGACAAATGTTTTGTATGGACTATAAATGCTTTGTTTGGACTATAAGAACGCATCAGTGTATAAGTCGAACCAAGATTTTGAAGAGGTAAGTAAGAAAAATAGTTTTTGTCTTCCCTGGCCCCTAGGAGCACTATGCAGGCCTCCCAAAATTTCTGTGCACCACGTTTTTAGTGAAAAACCGGCCCATTTTTTCACAAAATTGGGATGCAGGGGCAGGGTTTGAAATGTGCACGTATATTGTGTTGGCTGAAAATCTACCTTAGCACTTCTGATATCCTTGCAGCCTATGAAAGGAGAGGGGCGGCATGCAAATCTAATAAATTATTATTATTATGTCAATACAACACAGCAAACGAGATCACTATGCTGGATTTCATATTTCATCACCAGTTGGGCGCTTCCCAAGCACCTAGGACTGCGTGATGTAGCGGCGAATTATGTTTGCCGATCCCAGTAAAGTGGCCTTTTGCAATTGACAGATGGAGATTTTGTCAATTCCAATGGTTTTCAAATGGTTTATTATTATTATTATTATTATTATTATTATTATTATTATTATTATTATTATTATGTCAGTACAACACAGCAAACGAGATCACTATGCTGGATTTCGTATTTCATCACCAGTCGGGCGCTTCCCAAGCACCTAGGACTGCGTGATGTAGTGGCAAATTATGTTTGCCAATCCCAGTAAAGTGGCCTTTTGCAATTGACAGATGGAGATTTTGTCAATTCCAATGGTTTTCAAATGTCTGCTGAGATCCTTTGGTACTGAGCCCAGCGTGCCAAGTGTCACTGGGACCACTTTCACTGGCTTATGCCAGAGTCGTTGCAGCTCAATTTTTAGATTTTCGTATTTCACTAATTTCTCTAGCTGCTTCTCCTCAATTCTGCTGTCTCCTGGGATTGCGATGTTGATGATCCATACTTTCTTTTTCTCCACAATCCGGATGTCTGGTGTGTTATGCTTCAGAATTCGGTCAGTCTGAAGTCTGAAGTCCCACAGTAGTTTTGCTTGCTCATTTTCGACCACTTTTTCGGGCTTATGATCCCACCAGTTCTTTGCCACTGGTAAATGGTAGTTCCGGCACAAGTTCCAGTGGATCATCTGTGCCACTGCATCATGTCTATGCTTGTAGTCAGTCTGTGCGATCTTTTTGCAGCAGCTGAGTATGTGATTGATTGTTTCATCTGTTTCTTTACATAGTCTGCACTTTGGATCATCTGTTGATGTTTCAATTCTGGCTTTGACAGCATTTGTTCTAATGGCCTGTTCTTGTGCCGCCAGTATTAGTGCTTCTGTCTCCTTTTTGAGTGTTCCACTTGTAAGCCATGACCAGGTCTTTTCTTTATCTACTTTGCCTTCAATCTTCTCCAAGAACTAGCCAATAATAATAATAATAATAATAATAATAATAATAATAATAATAATAATATATTATTATTATTATTGTAATAGTAATTGTTATTGTAATTGTAATTGTAATTGTAATTGTTATTGTTATTGTTATTGTTGTTGCTGTTCTTGTTGTTGCTGCTGCTTCATTTATTATTCTCTTCTTTCGCTTTCGTTGTGGAGGTCATAAATCACTTTTTTCAGCGCCATTATAATTTTGAACGGTCACCAAAGGAAATGTTGTAAGTCGAAGACTACCAGTATTGATAAGAGCGGTAAATTATTCACTGGTGGAATTGTGTAAATGGAACTGAATCGATTACAACTTGGATCATCAGTAACGTGTGGGAATAAACAATAGGCTTTCATCTTCCCTATATTGCCATAGATCCAGCAATCTTGCAGTCTAAAATTTATCTGAAAATCCAAGCTAATCAAATGTTTTCAACGGTGCGGTGTAACATTGCCTATTTCCATCGGTTGATATAAGATATTTTATAATTAGTCTCGGTATGATTAATTTTATTTAGGAAGTAGGGAAAGAAAGGAGCCTCCGGCAAAGAGAATGGGAGTAAAAATAACAGTGATGGAATTTAGGATGAAACTGGATCGAGAGAATGCTGGAAGGAGTATTTTAGAGATTTGCATGGTAAGGGTTAGGATAGTAGAACTGAGACTAATGTTATAAATATTAGGATTAAAAGAAAAACTTGATGAAAGGAGGGTTTATGCATGCTGTGACAATCTTGAAAAATGACAAGGCTGCACATGTAGAAAAGCAGGGGTGGTATTCACTTACTTTCCTTACCGGTTTGCAAAATGAAATAACAATAACAACAACAACAATAAAAGTAATAATAATGCAACAACAATAGAGTTGGAAGGGACCTTGAAAGACCTTGGAGGTTAGCAAAAACTTCAGAAGAGAAGGATTCCGGGGTAGTCATTCCTGACAGTCTCAAAATGGGTGAACAGTGCGGTCAGGCGGTAGGGAAAGCAAGTAGAATGCTTGGCTGCATAGCTAGAGGTATAACAAGCAGGAAGAGGGAGATTGTGATCCTGTTACATAGAGCGCTGGTGAGACTCCATTTGCAATACTGTGTTCAGTTCTGGAGACCTCACCTACAAAAAGATATGGATAAAATTGAATGGGTCCAAAGACAGGCTACAAAAACGGTGGAAGGACTTAAGCATAAAATTTATCAGGAAAGACTTCATGAACTCAATCTGTACAGTCTGGAGGACAGAAGGGAAAGGGGGGACATGATCGAAAGATTTAAATATGTTAAAGGGTTAAATAAGGTTCAGCAGGGAAGTGATTTTTTTCCCCCTGGGAGGAAACAGGGCCAGAAATGGTGGGGAGAAGCCTCCACGGGGCCTCTCTAGGAGTCTCCTGGGAGGAAATAGGGCCAGAAATGGTGGGGAGAAGCCTCCATGGGGCCTCTCTAGGAATCTCCTGGGAGGAAACAGTGCCTCCACCCTCCCTGTGGTTTCCCCAATCGTACGCATTATTTGCTTTTACATTGATTCCTATGGGGAAAAATACTTCTTACAAACTTTTCTACTTAAGAACCTGGTCATGGAACGAATTAAGTTCGTAAGTAGAGGTACCACTGTATTTGCTGGAGTCTTTTCATCTCTTGCACAGAGTGACTCCAGATCACAAACTTTATACTAGATTCTAGTTCTTGGTGTAGTGTAAAATGTAATTAAACTTTGTATTTCCTGGAACTAGCTGGAAATGCGTTTAAATAACTCTTGCTCCAAGGTGCAGAGGTAGCAAGGCACTTTCAGAAGAATTGGCGTTCCAGCAGCTCAAATATCTTACCTTTGCCAGGAGGTTGTTTATGAGTTTTATTAAAAAATAATATTTTCCTTGCAATTTCTCTTCCACTCCCGCCCCCCCATCCCATGCTATTTTGTTTTCTTTTTCTGACTTTTTAAACATGATTTTTTTAAAAACAGAAAACAGGCTCCCTGAAAGAAAAAGTAGGCTACGCCACAGGTTCATTTAAGTCGATTCTTGATTTGCAGAGTTGAACTGAAATGAACTTGAAAGGTTCTTGAACCAGGTTTGAGAAAAAGAAAAGCTGAAATTTTCAGACGGATGCATAACTCTGAGGCTTTGGAAACATAGAAGAAACATAAAAGATTGACGGCAGAAAAAGACCTCCTGGTCCATCTAGTCTGCCCTGGGTCCTCTATTTACTGACCTTGGAAGGACGAAAGACTGAGTCAACTTTGCGCCAGTCAGGATCGAACTGCTGGCAGTCAGCAGAATTAGTCTGCAATGCTGCACTTTAACCACTACACCATCATGGTAAATTGATACAAAGCAATATCAATTGCAATATCTAACACATGGCAACTCCAAATCTCAACTAGCAAATGCTCCGTCCTACACATTGGGAAGAAGAATCTGAACTCCAAATACGAACTGAATAATCAAATTATCACAGATAATCCCCACTCGGTTAAAGACCTTGGTATACTAATAACAAAAGATTTAAGTCCCAAAGCCCACTGCAACAATATAGCCAAGAAGGCTTCAAGAGTTGTAAACCTAATCCTACATAGCTTCTACTCTGGCAATCTCACACTACTTACCAGAGCTTACAAAACTTTTGCCAGACCCATCCTCGAATACAGCTCATCTGTTTGGAACCCATATCGCATCTCAGACATTAACACCCTTGAAAATGTCCAAAAATACTTCACCAGAAGAGCCCTTCACTCCTCCACTCGAAGTAGAATACCCTACAAGACTAGACTTTCAATCCTGGGCCTAGAAAGCTTAGAACTAAGACGCCTTAAACAAGATCTAAGTATTGCCCACAAGATCATATGCTGCAACGTCCTGCCTGTCGGCGACTACTTCAGCTTCAACCACAACAACACAAGAGCACACAACAGATTTAAACTTAATATTAACTGCTCCAAACTTGACTGTAAAAAATATGACTTCAGTAACTGAGTTGTCGAAGCATGGACTCCATAGTGTCATCCCCAAACCCCCAACACTTTACCCTTAGATTATCCACAGTTGCCCTATCCAGATTCCTAAGAGGTCAGTAAGGGGCGAGTACAAGTGCAATAGAGTGCCTTCCGTCCCCTGTCCTATTGCTCTCCTATATCTCCTATACCTTTCTTCCATTCCTATATCTCGTCTTCTACTCTTTCATTGATATGTTCTATTACTATATCTTCTTTTCTATTCTTAGATATATTTTACTATGAGTATCTCCTCTATAACCTTCATCATGTATTTTACTATGTGTATATAGATATATACCCACTACAACCCTCATTGTGTATTGGACAAAATAAAAAAATAAAAAAAATAAAAAAAACAATATGTTTTTTATTTGACTTGGATTTTTTTCCCAGCCTAAAGCTGGACAGGAGCAGACTTATATTACCAAGCATTATAAAAATAGATCCAACTTAGTTACACACTGTTCTTCATTTTGAGAAACTAATTGTTGGAGGAATGGGTGTATAAGTCCATGTGCTTCATCTTAAAACAGCACAGCACAGCACAGCATTATTATTATTATTATTATTATTATTATTATTATTATTATTATTATTATTATTAATAATAATTAGATTTGTATGCCGCCCCTCTCCGTAGACTCGGGGCGGCTCACAGCAATGACAAAAACAATATATAATGACAAATCTAATAGTTAAACTCTAAAATAACAATAATACATTTAAAAAGTCTAAAAAACAAGAAACCCCAATATATAAAAAACATACATACAGTCATATCATACACAGAAAACTACATAGGCAGGGGAGATGTTTCAGTTCCCCCACGCTTGATGACAGAGGTGGGTTTTAGGAGTTTACGAAAGGCAAGGAGGGTGGGGGCAGTTCTAATCTCTGGAGGGAGCTGATTCCAGAGGGTCGGAGCCGCCACAGAGAAGGCTCTTCCTCTGGGTCTCGCCAAACGACATTGTTTAGTTGACGGGACCCGGAGGAGACCAACTCTGTGGGACCTAACCGGTCGCTGGGATTCGTGCGGCAGAAGGCGGTCTCGTAGATTATCCCGAATATTATAGTCTGGGCTTCAACGTAAGAGAACTTTATTTCTTGTTTTTATATATAGTGTTCCCTCGATTTCCGTGGGGGTTGCGTTCCGAGACCGCCCGCGAAAGTCGAATTTCCGCGAAGTAGAGATGCAGAAGTAAATACACTATTTTTGGCTATGAACAGTATCACAAGCCTTCCCTTAACACTTTAAACCCCTAAACTGCAATTTCTCATTCCCTTAGCAACCATTTAGATTATTACTCACCATGTTTATTTATTAAAGTTTATTTAATTTTTTTTTTATTAAAGGCGGACGAAAGTTTGGCGATGACGTATGACGTCATCAGGCGGGAAAAACCGTGGTATAGGGGAAAAAACAGTAAAGTATTTTTTAATTAATTTTTTTGAAAAACCGTGGTATAGCCGTTTCGCGAAGTTCGAACCTGCGAAAATTGAGGGATCACTGTAACTATTTTCTTCTTGGACAAATGTGATATTTATAGCAGAAGAGCAGTAACTCTTTTATAAAAAGAACATGTTCCTAATGTTAAATAAATTCTCAAGGTTTTTTTCCCCCTACAAATTAATAGCTGTTATATAGTTTTGGGAAAGTTATGATTAGTGTTTGCCTGACATTAAATCCACCTCATTCCGACATCTAACTTTTGGCAAGGATATATCTTGAAAACTACCACATTAAAAGAATTGCCTTATTAAAAGAATGGCTCAAAATTGCAGGATGAAATCACAGCTACAACGAATTTGGTTAGTGTCTTTAGGAAAGTGATTTATTTCCCTCCTAAGTATTTGCAACATTAATTGTAATAGGTGCTATTCAAATGAGGTTTTGTAGAGGGTGGTTTATTTTATCTTACATTTTTGTTTGGTTCTGTTTATTTTATAGGCAAGCCATGAAGTCATTGTTCCAAATGCTAAAAACAGTTGGATAATTTAAAACTCTCCCCACAGGGAAACCAGATGAGAACCTTTTGGAAAAGGTTTAAAAGAATCCAGTTATAATAAAAGCTCAAGAAAAACTCATCCCAAAGGCCCCGGCCAATTCTGTTGTGACTCAAAATTAAATTGCTCTAAAATAAATTAAAGGGATATGTAGGAAACGCCATTTAGGGAGTCCCAAAATTAAGAGTGGGAATTCAGATATTTTCCCAATGGATAACTCTTAGAGCAGTGATTCTCAACTTTCCTAATGCCGCGACCCCTTAATACAGTTCCTCATGTTGTGGTGACCCCCAACCATAAGTCTAGTGCCAATTCTCCCAACAGAGCTTGAAGCTGATTGGCAGGAAGGTCAGAGGGACGCCCCCACTGTCAACACCTGATTGGTTAGTGTTCTGTCGGGCTCTCTGGTAGACTCCTCCCCAAAATTCACAGGTACAAATTTCAGACACACACACGTTTGAAAATTCAAAACAATGTTCTTTATAATGAAAATTCCCTTAACCTAAGCCCTCTTTTGGTATAGCAAAGAGCACTGGTCTCCAAACAAACTAGTAATTGGTACAAGTCACTTAGCAGTTCTGTAATACTTAGCTTGCAGCTGTGAGGCAATTCACAGTCCTTCTTTCACAAAGTGAAACACACTTTGCTCTGGTTTAGTTTCAAAGCGGGGGAAAATCAGCAC
The DNA here is from genome assembly GCF_031021105.1 of Erythrolamprus reginae. Lineage (NCBI taxonomy): Eukaryota > Metazoa > Chordata > Lepidosauria > Squamata > Dipsadidae > Erythrolamprus > Erythrolamprus reginae. The sequence goes on from NC_091956.1 coordinate 9,064,972, forward strand.
ACAAAAGGTCAAAGTCAGTAAAGCAGTCACGAAACACAACAATCAGATAATTCTCCACAATGGCCAAACCCACAGGCTGCTATTTATAGCAGCCTCACTAATCACCACAGCTCCACTCAACCACAGGTGGCCTCATTTTCTTTGATAATAATCTCTCAGTTGTTGCTGCCTATGCATCGCTCTCCGCATGCGTGGCTGTATCATTAACTCTTGTTCCGAATCCAAGGAGGAGCTAGAACTGCCCCTACTCTTCCTGCCTTCCGTAAACTCCTCAAAACCCACCTTTGCCGTCAGGCATGGGGAAACTAAACATCTCCCCCTGGGCACGTTGAAGTTATATATGGTATGTCTGTATGTGTGTATGTTAGTACAGGGGATTTTCTTAAACTTATAATATTTTAATTAATTGGATTGTATTGGATTGTTTTTCACTTGTTGTGAGCCGCCCCGAGTCTTCGGAGAGGGGCGGCATACAAATCCAAATAATAAATAAATAAATAAATAAATAGATAATTGATCTCCTTCTGAGCTGTCTGCCCCACTCTCCTCCTCCCTGTCACTCATGTCTTCTTGGTCAGAGGAGCCTTCATCAGCACAGAGAAAAATGTGAAGGAATGAAAAGATGGTGGAGGAAAAATTCCTCCTTGACCTTTTTAATTTTCTGACTTTTAGAACAGTTTGTTGGTTTAGTTTTGGTGGTGCTAGAGGTATAACAAGCAGGGAGAGGGAGATTGTGATCCCACTGGTGAGACCCCTGTGTTAAGTTCTGGGGACCTCACCTACAAAAAGATATGGGTCCAAAGACGAGCTACAACAATGGTGGAAGGTCTTAAGCCTAAAACTTATCAGGAAAGACTTCATGAAGTCCCACGCCCCACAGGGGGAGCAATTTTATTTTTAATGGGGGGAAAAGGGGCGAGTACAAGTGCACTAGAGTGCCTTCCGTCCCCTGTCCTATTGCTTTCCTATATCTCCTATACCTTTCTTCTATTCCTATATATCTTCTTCTATTCTTTCATTGATATGTTCTATTACTATACCTTCTTTTCTATTCTTTCATAGATATATTTTACTATGAGTATCTCCTCTATAACCTTCATCATGTATTTTACTATGTGTATATTGATATATACCCACTAAAACCCTCATTGTTTATTGGACAAAATAAATAAATAAAAATAAATAAAAGAAAATAAATAAAATGGAACCTTGTTTAAACCAAGTTAATGGCCTTTTAGGTTTCCTCCACATGAGTGGTTCACTTTTTGAATAATAGGAATTATATTATTATTATTATTATTATTATTATTATTATTATTATTATTATTATTATTAATTAGATTTGAATGCTGCCCCTCTCCGTAGACTCGGGGCAGCTCACAGCAGTGATAAAACAATATACAATAGCAAATCTAATATTAAAGTCTAAAATTATATGTAATGCGGGAGGGGAGTCAGGACTTTAGAGATGCTCAGGTGGGACATGGCCAAAAAAAGGTTGGGAACCACTGATCTAGAATCATGAACTCAATCTGTACAGTCTGGAGGACTGTTTCTATGTGATGGGCGATGTTCTCAGATGAGGAAAGTGAGAAATGACTGTTTCAGAAATGAAACATTTTAACGAAAAGATGAACTGGGTGACATGATAACAGAGTCCCAATATTTGAGGGGAAGGAAGGAAAGAAAGAAAGAAAGAAAAATGGGGAGGAAAGAAAGGGGAAGGAAAAAGGAAGGAAGGCAGGACAGAAAGAAAAAGGAAAGAAAGAAAAAGGAGGGAGGGAGGAAAGAAAGAAAGAAAAGGTAAAGGCGGAGGAAAGAAGGAAGGGGGAAGAAAGAAGGAGGGAAGGAAGGAGGGAGGGAGGGAAGGAAGGAAGGAAGACAGAAAGGGAGAGAGGGATGGAGGGAAGGAAGGAAGACAGAGGGAGGGAAGGAAGGAAAAAGGAAGGAAGCAGGGAGGGAGGGAGAGAGGGAAGGAAGGAAGACAGAGAGGGAGGGAAGGAAGGAAGACAGAGGGAAGGAAGGAAGACAGAAAGGGAGAGAAGGAAAGAGGGAGGGAAGGAAGCAAGAGAGAAAGGGAGGGAGGGAGGGAAGGAAGGAGGGAGCGAAGGAAGGAAGACAGAAAGGGAGAGAGGGAGGGAGGGAAGGAAGGAAGACAGAGAGGGAGGGGAGGAAGGAAGAAAGGAAGGAAGCAGGGAGGGAGGGAGAGAGGGAAGGAAGACAGAGAGGGAGGGAAGGAAGGAAGACAGAGGGAGGGAAGGAAGGAAGACAGAAAGGGAGAGAAGGAAAGAGGGAGGGAAGGAAGGAAGAGAGAAAGGGAGAGAGGGAGGGGAGGGAGGGAGGAGGGAGGGAAGGAAGGAAGACAGAAAGGGAGGCAGGGAGGGGGGAGGGAAGGAAGGAAGGAAGGAAATAAGAAAATGAACTTCTTGTACAGACAATTCAGAACTGCCTCAGTCAGGCTGTCCAAAGCAGGCATTTTCTACCTGTGTTTCCACTGTGTGAGTTGGCAGAAAAACTAAAACGCAAACCTCATCTTCGCATTAACGAGTTCTGACTGGCTACGTCTCCCCAGGGAAAAAAAGAGCTTGCAATCAAGGTGGGCTTGTCAACAAAAATATCCAACCAAGTGTGCAGCCGCTTATTTTTTCTTCCTTTTTTTTAAAAAAAAATAAAGGGCAAATTCCATGCTTGGAAACATTTGGAAGGAGACTGAAAATAGAGCACCTGATATAACAGTGCCCTCATACAAATCTTTAGAGCGTGCCCACACTTGGCACATTAGCTAGAGTTTGCATCAGGGCACCTTAGGAAGGATTTTTTTCAGAGGTGGAAAGGTGTTTTTTTAAAGGGGCAAGAGAAATGATTAGGGATTTCTAGGGACAGGTGATAAGAGCTGGGTCTCTTTAGTGTGGAGAGAAGGAAAATAGTGGAAGACAATTTATGAAATCTTGCAAGATAGATTTTTTTAAAATAATATTTTTATTAGTTTTCAAATGTTACACAACAGACTGCACATCATGCAACACAAAACAGTGCCCTGTGAGAGTGCACCCACCACCTAACAACATACAAACCCCACCACCAATTCTGTACAAACATTTTTAACATTCTTCTAAGCTAGGATCTACATTTTATGTACATATCAAAGAGTGATTCTAATTTATTCTTTATGGTTGGATCACAAATTCTGCTTGTCATATAACCTCTCACCATGTCCCATTGTTCCATCAGTTTCTTCAATTTATTTTCATTGTACATATTCATCCTTACCTCCATAATTTCAAAGTGAATATGGTCCACCATGTACCGATACCAATTCTACCAATTATATACCGATACAAAATCTTGCAAGATAGAGATAGCGGAGAGAATGAAGTTTTTCCTCCTCTTTCACTCTGTTAGAATTTGAGGCTATTTTTATTGGGTTCAAAAATATAGGTAGTTCCAAGACGAGCAGAAGGATATAATTTTCACTCAGGACAGGTATGTCCTATGCAATATATTGCCTAAAAACTGAGGTGACTCCATCATCTCTCTCTCTCTCTCTCTCTCCCTCTCTCTCATTCATTTATCTATCTATCTATCTATCTATCTATCTATCTATCTATCTATCTATCTATCTATCTACATATCTACCTACCTACCTCTCTCTCTCTCATCTCTCTCTCATCTCTCTCTCTCTCTCTTTCCCTCTCTCTCTCTCTCTCTGTCTTTCTCTCTCTCCCTATCTACCTACTGTTCTGCTGGGCTCTATGGTATGAGTCTCCCAAAAATTCAAGGGTACAAATTTCAGACACACACACACTTGAAATGTTATTTGTTTGTTTGTTTGTTTATTTATTTATTTATTTGTTTGTTTGTTTGTTTGTTTATTGGATTTGTATGCCGCCCCTCTCCATAGACTCGGGGCGGCTAACAACAATGATAAAAACAGCAATTAACAATCCAATAATAAAACAACTAAAAACCCTTATTATAAAACCAAACATACACACAAACATACCATGCATAACTTGTTATGACCTAGGGGGAAGGAATATCTCAACTCCCCCATGTCTGGCGGTATAAGTGAGTCTTGAGTAGTTTACGAAAGACAGGGAGGGTGGGGGCAGTTCTAATCTCTGGGGGGAGTTGGTTCCAGAGGGCCGGGGCTGCCACAGAGAAGGCTCTTCCCCTGGGGCCCGCCAAACGACATTGTTTAGTCAACGGGACCCGGAGAAGGCCAACTCTGTTATTATTATTGTGTTTTATTGTCCATTGGACTAAACAAATAAATAAATTAAATTAAAAATAAATAAAAATAACAAGAGTGAGGGAGGTTCACAGAGAAGTCCTGCCTAGTCCTTGGCCACCACAGGTGCTCCTGACACAAGCGATGCTGAGCTGGCCACACCTACCCTGGCCACACCTATCTTGCCACCCCTCCAAGGTCAAACACATCCCTGATGGGGCGGCTAACAACAGCAATAAAACAGAATATAACAAAAATCCAATACTAAAAATAGTTAAAAACCCATTATATAAAAACCAATCATACATATAGACATACCATGCATAAAATTGTAAAGGCCTAGGGGGAAGTGTATTTCAGTTCCCCCATGCCTGGTGGCAGAGGTGGGTTTATCAAAAGAAACAAAGCACCCTTTTTGTATTGCAAAGAGCACTCGTCCCAAAACAACCTGGTAGTCTGTACAATCCCCTTAATCAGTCCTTAAGTACTTAGCTAGCAGCTGTGAAGAAACCAAATCCTTTGCACATCAGGGACTATGCAGTTGCGTGCGCAAATTGAAATTTTCTACCGGGACGGAGCACCTAACTTCACCGGTTGCTGCCCACCACTGATGGGGATGCTGGAAAAGCTGTAACTCATTAAAACTGTCCTAAGCCACTTTTCCCAGTGCTGTTGTAAATGTGAACAGTCACTAAACAACTCTTGTAAATCAAGGAGTAACTTGCCTTAATTCGTGATCTGCTTCGGTTCACGGTAAAATCCCCACCTCTGCCAGCAGGTGGCAGGTTTCTGGACCAGCCACAGTTCCCAATATCAGCAAGTTTTGATTTCTTCCCAACCATCCACCCACGTTCTTTCCCTTTGATCGGTGGATGTGAGAAAAATTCTTCTTCTTGCTCAAAACACGTTGGATACGCTGTGTTTCCCCACCCCACCGCACCCCTCTTTCCTTGGAAAAAGAAAATGAAGGAGGAAGGAATGAAGGAGGAAAATAGTTCAAAAAGTTTTTTCATGCTCATTTAATGTCCTCGATATTTCTTGGTCACATCACATGTTTTGGAGCTTCCAACTGAAAGCATGGGAAGAGTTGGAACCGTTGCATCAACAAGCTTCACACGCCACTTTTTGGGTCCATAAATAACAAGCAGTTCTCACCGTTCCTATCCTCCCACTTACAAGTTGTGGCTGCAACGTGTAGCTTGTATCCTTACGATTTATATTATTTTTTTTTTAATTATTATTTAGATTTGTATGCCTCCCCTCTCCGCGGACTCGGGGCGGCTCACAACAAGGCATAAACAAATCGTAACAAATCCAAATAAATTTAAATATTTAAAAAAGTTTAAAAAGAACCCCAATATACTAACAAGCACACACACAAATATACCATACATAAATTGTACATGCCCGGGGGAGATGTTTCAGTTCCCCCATGCCTGACGACAGAGGTGGGTTTTAAGAATTTTACGGAAGGCAGGGAGAGTAGGGGCAGTTCTAATCTCCAGGGGGAGTTGGTTCCAGAGAGTCGGGGCCGCCACAGAGAAGGCTCTTCCCCTGGGGCCCGCCAACCGACATTGTTTAGTTGACGGGACCCGGAGAAGGCCCACTCTGTGGGACCTAATTGGTCGCTGGGATTCGTGTGGCAGGAGGCGGTCTCGGAGGTATTCTGGTCCAATGCCATGAAGGGCTTTAAAGGTCATAACCAACACTTTGAATTGTGACCGGAAATTGATCGGCAACCAATGCAGACTGCGGAGTGATGGTGAAACATGGTCATACCTAGGTAAGCCCATGACTGCTCTCGCAGCTGCATTCTGCACGATCTGAAGTTTCCGAACACTTTTCAAAGGTAGCCCCATGTAGAGAGCGTTACAGTAGTCGAACCTCGAGGTGATGAGGGCATGAGTGACTGTGAGCAATGAGTCCCGGTCCAGATAGGGCCGCAACTGGTGCACCAGGCGAACCTGGGCAAACGCCCCCCTCGCCACAGCTGAAAGATGGTTCTCTAATGTATTATGTATTAATGTTTATTGTTTCCCGATTGCTTATTTGCCCGCTGTGACTATCATTAAGTGTTGTGCCTCATAATGGAAACATAGAAACATAGAAGATTTTTTTTAAATATTTTTTTAATTAATTTTTGACAAGTTTAATATACACACAACATAAAACAGTGTATAGTGAAATGTGCCCACCACCCTGACACACACACATACCCACCACCAAATCAGGGGTGTTTCTTATATAATCCACTTTGACCCAAGAGCAATATATTTATTTACGTATTATAGAGTGATTCCAATTTATTTCTTGTAGCTTGGTCTCGGATTCTGCTCATCATATATCGTCTTACCTTGTCCCACCGTCCCATCAGTTGTCTCAATTCAGTTTCATTATTCGAATTTATCCTTTTATCCATAGAAGATAGAACATAGAAGATTGACGGCAGAATAAGACCTCGTGGTCCATCTAGTCTGCCCTTATACTATTTCCTGTATTTTATCTTAGGATGGATATATGTTAGAAATGTAGAAACATAGAAGATTGACGATTGAAGATTCGCAAAAACACCGAAGTCCTCGAAACCCCACCTCCGGACCTCTGTGTTTTTGCGATGCTGCGATTTCACTGAGGCTTCCCTCGCTGGGAAACCCCACCTCCAGGCTTCCATTGCCAGCAAAATGCCCGTTTTTGCACTGCTGGGATTCCCCTGCTGGGATTCCCCTGCAGCATCACAAAAATGCGGAAGTCCGAAAGTGGGGTTTCCTATGGAGGGGAGCCTCAGGAGAATCCCAGCAGTGCAAAAACGGGTGCTTCGCTGGCATCCCAGTGGCGGCGGTGGGTTTGTAAGGTGAAAATAGTTTGTAAGAAGAGGCAAAAAAATCTTAAACCCCGGCCCGGGTTTGTGTTCTGTCTGGGTTTTCCCAGACCTCAACACCAACTGAAAAAACAGCCAGACACTCTGGTAAAAGCCAAAAGTATTTTATAGCTGGAAAAAATAAGCACAAAGGAAAACCTGTCTTCACAACAGACAGGCTATAATACTTTACAGCAGGGTCCTGATGTCCAGTCAATACCACAAGCTTCTTGCTGGCACCCCCCCCCAAGGTTTCAATAGTCCAAGGCACAAACCAGGATTGTAAGCCACCAAAGTTCACAGACAGGTCTCACGAATCTCCAAGATAAAACTCCACAAGCCAGGAAGGGTGGGTCCGCCTTTTATCCTTTTCCAAGAGCACCACACCCAAACCCAGCTGTGACCTTTAATGCTGGAAATATTTAGCCAATTGAGTCCGTCTCTGATTAGCTCTCCTTTGTCGCATATCTATGATGTCTTGAGCATTTTCCCCTAAGGAATCCAGGCTGCTTGCTGGAGAGAGCTCCCCCTGGTGGGACTCTGGCTGTCCTTCTTCTTCAGCCTGGGATTCCTCTTCCTCGTCAGTCTGCACCTCCTGTTCCTCAGCCTCTCCCTCTGAGCTGGAAACCGACAGAAGGTCAGCCATTCCCGGAGGGGTCCCAGACTGAACCACAACAGGTTTGTATCTCGAAAAGTTTGTATGACGAGCCGTTTGTAAGACGAGGCATCACTGTATTGGTTTTTTTTTGCCTGCGTGGTACCAACTCATCTGGAGATCTTAGTCATTTTTTAATCAGCAGACGGCCAGATCACTTCTAGTTTAAGGGGCTGGTTTTCGTCACAGATCGAATGTTTTCAACGATATCTTGCTGAGTTGGCTTTGGATTCCGAACTGTTGAAAGCTGAGAAAACAAAGCACTTTCATCCTTTACGCATCCAAAATCCATACACTTCATCATTAAATAACATGAAAGAAAGTGAGAGATATTGAAGGAATGTGATATATGTATGTGATTTTTGGACATACTGAAGGAAAACAGAACCTTTTGGGATTTTTTCTGCTTAAATATAACCCAGCAAGTTCAAATTTACATCCTGCAATGAATACTTTTTTATATATTATTATTATTATTATTATTATTATTATTATTATTATTATTATTATTATTATTATATATTTATTTATTTATTTATTTATTTGTCGAACCTGGTTTTTATTTATATTTATTGTTTCTTCATTGCTTATTTGACCCCTATGACAATCATTAAGTGTTGTACCACATGATTCTTGACTAGTGATGGGCGAACCCAACGGTGTTCGGGTTCGGCAAGTTCAGATGAACTTTACGCAAAATTCGGCTGAACCCGAACCGAACCCGAACTCGAACCCGAACGGGGAATCCCTCCCACGAAGAGATTCCAGGGGCGGAGTTTTGACGTCACCAGCAGGTTGCCAAGGACGCCAAGGTGATCACTTCCTGGATTCCATGGAATACAGGAAGTGATCACCTTGGCGTCCTTAGCAACCTGCCGGTGACGTCAAAGCTCCGCACCCAGAATCTCTTCGTGGGAGGGATTCCCCAGCTCCTACAAAGGGAGGTTTTTTCATGTAAAAATATTTATTTTTATTTTTACGAAAAAGGACGCCACAGCGGCGCCGTAAGCAAAGGAAGGTCTTTTCACGTAAAAATAAAATAAAACCCCCGAACGCCAAACATGACCCTGAACTTTGCCCGAAGTTTCAAAAAAATTCGGGTTTGTGTTCGGCATACCGAACACCGCAAAATTTGGTACGGACCCGAATTGTGCGAGTTCGGTTTGCCCAACACTATTCTTGACAAATGTATCTTTTTCTTTTATGTACGCTGAGAGCATATGCACCAAGACAAATTCCTTGTGTGTCCAATCACACTTGGCCAATAACATTCTATTCTATTCTATTCTATTCTATTCTGTATAGCATAGTAGTAGTTTGTATAAACATAAGTAAAAAGTAATGATAAAAGAGGACAATAGGATAGTAAGATAGAGGCGGTAGGCACAGTGGTGCGCTTGTGCATATCTCTTGCAAACCTCTTAGGAATGAGGTGAGGTTGATAGTAAACAGTCTAAGGTTAAAGTTTTTGGGGTTTGGGGAAGAAACGACAGAGTCAGGTAGTGCATTCCAGGCATTGATCACTCTGTTGCTGAAGTCGTATTTTCTGCAGTCGAGTTAGGAGCGGTTTACATCTAGTTTGAATCTATTATGTGCTTGCGTATTGCTGCGGTTGAAGGTGTGAAAAACAGTCATAATTCACTTTTCAAAAAAATGCTGTTGTAACTTCAAACAATTGCTAAACAAACTGTTATAAGTTGAAGACTACCTGTTTTAAAATTACAGGGTGAAAACAAGGTCAATTTATTTTGCAAATACATGGTGAAGTGTGAATACCTGAAACAATTGCAAAATTGCTTCATTTATGTCTTTGCTCATATCATTCTGTGATTTTATTTTTTTGGAGAAGGAATGTGTTATCTCCTTTCCTGTCACTAGTGGCGTGTTATCTGTCTGTCTGTCTGTCTATGCATGCATCCATCTCATCTCTCTCTCTCTCTCTCTCTCTCTCTCTCTCTCTCTCTCCCTACCTACCTACCTATCATCTATCTATCAGATAGGTTTATTTATCAGATAATCTATCTATCTTTTATCTGTATATCTCTCATTTGTCATTATCTATCTGTCTATCTACCTATCTACCTACTACCTGCCTATCTGTCTATCTGTCAAACAGTCTATCTATTATCTATCTATCTATCTATCTATCTATCTATCTATCTATCTATCTATCTATCTATCCATCCATCCACCCAACCACCCACCCACCCACCCACCCACCTACCTACCTACCTACCTACCTACCTCTCATCTATCTATCAATCTATCTATCTACCTACCTACCTACCTACTTACCTACCTACCTACCTATCATCTATCTATCTATCAGATAGATTTATTTATCAGATAATCTATCTATCTATCTATCTATCTATCTATCTTTTATCTGTACATCTTTCATTTGTCATTATCTATCTGTCATCTGTCTATCTACCTATCTACCTACCACCTGCCTATCTGTCTGTGTGTCTAACTGTCTATCGATCATTTGCCATGATCTATCTGTCATCTACCTCCTTACCTCCCTGCCTCTCTCTCTCTCTCTCTCTCTCTCTCTCTCTCTTTCTTTCTTTCTTTCTTTCTACCTGTTTTCCCCAAAATAAGACATCCCCTGATAATAAACCCAATCAGGCTTTTGAGTGCATAGCAATAAGGCCAAGCGTTTATTTCAGGGTTCCAAAAAATATAACACAGTGTCTTATTTTTGGGGAAACACTGGTATGAATGAGTGAGTGAGTGAGTGAGTGAATGAGTGAATGAAATGCCAAATAGGAATATATATTATCCCATCTTTCTTCAAGAACCACCCACCAACTGCAGTAACATTAGTTGTCCTGTAACATGCATAAGATTTCAGGTAAAATGTCAGGCCTTTACAAGCAAGGGGGAGAAAATGTCGCTGTCAACAGATTGTAATGGATATGATATAATTCATGTTAGAAGGTGGAAATGAAAACCAAGGAGATTTCTTTCATCAAAACTCCTTGGCAGTTGGGAGGTAATGGCTTGTCAAAGCCTCTGTACTTTCCTTGTCCCATCGTCCTGTAATGTACAATAACCAGGCTTGTTTTGAGGTTATGGACCTGTGATTTTCAGCATGGATAAGTTATGTTCAGTAGAGGGAATAATAATGCCTCTCCTTGCAACTCAGAGGTCGGATTTAAAAGCTCAAACCGAGGATGATTTCCCAGCATTGTTCCATTTCGGCATGGTGGAAAATATTTCATCTTCTTTTACTTAGACCTACATCTTTCCTCTCTATGGCAGCCCCTCAAATATTGGAAGGCTGCTATCGTGTCTCCCCTGGTCCTTCTCTTCATTAAACTACCCATGCCCAGTTCCTGCAACCGTTCTTCATATGTTTTAGTCTCCAGTCCCCTAATCTATCTACCTACCTACCTACCTAATCTATCTATCTATCTATCTATCTATCTATCTATCTATCTATCTATCTATCTATCTATCTATCTATCTTCTATCTATCTATCTTCTATCTTCTATCTATCTATCTTCTATCTATCTATCTATCTTCTATCTATCTATCTATCTATCTATCTTCTATCTATCATCTATCTATCTATCTATCTATCTATCTTCTATCTATCTATCATCTATCTATCTATCATCTATCTTCTATCTATCTATCTATCTATCTATCTTCTATCTATCATCTATCTATCTATCTATCTATCTATCTTCTATCTATCTATCTTCTATCTATCTCTATCTATCTATCTATCTATCTATATCTATCTATCTATCTATCTATCTATCTATATCTATCTATCTATCTATCTATCTATCTATCTATCTATCTATCTATCTATCTATCAGCTAACAACAACAATAAAACAACATGAAACAAATCTAATATTAAAAATGACTAAAAACCTAGCCATTTGTAAAATTTATCCCAACAAATGGCAAATTCTTCCTCATCTTTTTTTTTTCTTGGTTAAGCTGTCCATTTCCGCACATAGAGTTATGATGCTCAGTAATAGTAAATAGATAGGAAAATTGTATCACTTGGAGGTGAGGAGAGGCCAGGCACCCTAACCCTAACCCAAACCCAAGAAGTGAGTGACGTCAAGTTGGCCACCATTAAGCCAGTCACATAACCTTTAAGTCAAACCCCCCAGTCACATGATCATCAAGTCACTCCCACCTGGTCACATGGCCGGCGAGCCACACCCACAAGATAAGCCACGCCCACAGTGTGTAGTAAAAAAATTTTGCAGCCTTTCACTGATTAGAACTCACAGTCTCCTGGCTATTGACCCACAGTCAGCTAGCTGGTTTTTATGCCCATGAAAATCACTGTTGAAAAGAGCAAAATGTTGCCTTGGTTAGTTCTTTTCCAACAGAGGTTTAGGGAGTTTAAGATCATTTTCTGTATAAAAAACCCCAAAAACCTGTCTCATTCTGTCTTCATCTAGAAAAATGGAAAAGAAAGAGACATTTTAGGTGGGGATTTTTTAACATCGACTGCACAATTTTTGCAATTATCTGATTTGTGTATAGTAATGGAGCCACTTGGCTTGAGAAGACTCTCTGACCCCAGTAACTATCCAGATTTGTCCCCTAAGTGTCTGCTTGGCTGTTCCTTTGTCTTGATCACCGGCGAACTATTTTCCGTAGGTTTGGTCGATGGCTTTTGCAAAAGGTGATTCTAAGGTCAGGCAAAATAATTTTTTAAAAAGAGAGACACTTGAATCAAATTTAGGGATGGGTCAGTCTGCGTCACCCAATGGAACCATCTAAGCTATGCATTCTTTGCCTTTTTTTTTTGTTCAAATGTTGACTTTCTTCAACAAATATTTTGGGATCATTACAGGAAATAAATTTCATGGTGTTTTTAATCTGAAACTATAAAAAGCTAAGAAGGATACAGGTCAGACAGTATTGGTCTGGGGAACGGCCTCTACATCTGTCTCGGTTTTGGGAATACAGTGATACCTCGTCTTACAAACCCCTCATCATACAAACTTTTCAAGATACAAACCCGGGGTTTAAGATTTTTTTGCCTTTACTTCCAAACTATTTTCACCTTACAAACCCAAGACGCCGGCACTGAGATGCCACATCTCCGAATTTCTGTTGCCAGCGAAGCGCAGGTTTTTGCACTGTTTTCCAAGACCATTAAATGTTTAAAGATGTAACTATTATAACCAGCTATGTCCGGCATTTTCCCATTCAGTTTCCAAAATAATTAGCCCAGATTTCAGCACCATAGCACAGCTGTTGAGAAAATTAGGCATGACAGCCTCACGTCCAAATATTTGCTAGGGGAGAATTGCAATTATGTAAATGAAGGCTACTGGAATTGTAAGCATGGAGTTTGGGGAGAAAGTTGTTAGCTGCTCCTTAATGAATCATAGAAATATTGAGAAAAATAGAAGATTGACGGCAGAAAAAGATTTCATGGTCCATCTAGTCTGACCTTATACTATTTCCTATATTTTATCTTAGGATGTTTAAATTCAGGGTTTTTTTTCTTTTTGCACGGATTAATCGCTTTACATTGTTTCCTATGGGAAACAATGTTTCGTCTTAGGAACTTTTCGCCTTACGAACCTACTTCCGGAACCAGTTAGGTTCGTAAGACGAGGTATTACTGTACTGTGTTTGTATTTGTTTTAGGTATTTCTGAGGAAGGTACGAGTTTGTTTTTAGGGGTTTGATGATCTATTGATTTGTGGTGCAGTGTTTCTATATTTTTATTATGTTTGGCTAAGAAAGGAAAAAGTGTCTAGTATTACTTTTTCGTTAGGTTTTTTAATGTATTTTTTTCCTGTTTGAGCCATTTGTACCAACTTTCCCATATCTTATAAAATTCGGATATGCCTTAGTTAATAATAACTTCCCTCCTGAACCTTATTTAACCCTTTAACATATTTAAATGTTTCGATCATTCAAAATGTTTCGGATCCATTCATCCTTTGGTCAGTGCCTTGCAAATAGGGGATCCTCTAAATATGGGCTTCTCTAAATATGCCCATATCACTCCAACACTCCGCAGTCTGCATTGGTTGCCGATCAGTTTCCGGTCACAATTCAAAGTGTTGGTTATGACCTATAAAGCCCTTCATGGCACCGGACCAGAATATCTCCGGGACCGCCTTCTGCCGCACGAATCCCAGCGACCGGTTCGGTCCCACAGAGTTGGCCTTCTCCGGGTCCTGTTGACTAAACAATGCCGTCTGGCGGGACCCAGGAGAAGAGCCTTCTCTGTGACGGCTCCGACCCTCTGGAACCAGCTCCCCCCTGAGATTAGGATTGCCCCCATCCTCCTTGCCTTTCGCAAACTTCTTAAAACTCACCTCTGCCGTCAGGCATGGGGGAACTGAAAGATCTCCCCCTTGCCCATGTTGTTTTGGTGTTAGATTGATTGTGTGCTTGTTTTTTTATATTCTGGGGTTGTTTTTTTATGAATTTTTAGCTTAAATTGTAATTGGATTGGTGGGTATTGGATTTGTTATTATGTATTGTTTTTACCTTGTTGTGAGCCGCCCCGAGTTTGCAGAGAGGGGCGGCATATAAATCCAATAAATCTAATCTAATCTAATCTAATCCTCCCCCTGAGATCTCAGCCGTTTTCCAATTCTTCTCTGCTAGCGTGTGTGGAAGAGATTGGGAACGGCTTTCTTGAAAGAATTTGTCTTCTCATCTACCACAGTGTGAACAGCTGGGCAGAATTCTACAGCACCATGCTCAGCGTGCCCTGGCTGATGTTCAGCTCAGATGAAAAGGAACAAGTTTAATCTTTAATCCAAAATGTCTCAAACTTTGTCCTTGGGGGAAGTCAAAGGGGGAAAAAAATATGAAATCTGTGCAAATTCTTGCTCTCTTCTTTTTTAATTTTAATTTTTTTTTTGCAGAATACTGGAGTTGACGTTGTAAAATGCTGATTGAAGTTTTAGAACTTCAAATAGTTCTTGTTGATTGATTGATTGGTTGGTTGGTTGATTGATTGATTTGGATTTCAAGGCCACCCTTCTCCAGTGGACTCAGGGCAGCTTACAAGAGAAAATTAAGTACAAAATTCAAAATGTAGTAACATAGAAACATAGAAGATTGACGGCAGAAAAAGACCTCATGGTCCATCTAGTCTGTCCTTATATTATTTCCTGTATTTTATCTTAAAATGGAGATATGTTTATCCCATGCATGTTTAAATCCAGTTACTGTGGATTGACCAACCACGTCTGCTGGAAGTTTGTTCCAAGCATCTACTACTCTTTCAGTCA
>NC_091956.1:9084961-9109961 GCF_031021105.1 Erythrolamprus reginae
GAGAATGGTATTTAATTGATATTTTAGGATGGAAACCAATAACAGCCCCAGTGTATGAGCTCCAGTGGAGATTTCCTGCTTTTGATTACTCTCTCTCTCTTTTTTGGCTCAAGGGCTCTTTAGGCACTTTGTAGAAGGAACAGGGAAAAAAATGTAAAAATGTAAAAAAAAAAGATGTCGGGCGGTAGGAAAAGCAAGTGGGATGCTTGGCTGCATAGCTAGAGGTATAACAAGCAGGAAGAGGGAGATTATGATCCCGCTATATAGAATGCTGGTGAGACCACATTTGGAATACTCTGTTCAGTTCTGGAGACCTCACCTACAAAAAGATATTGACAAAATTGAACGGGTCCAAAGAAGGGCTACAAGAATGGTGGAAGGTCTTAAGCATAAAACGTATCAGGAAAGACTTAATGAACTCCACCTGTATAGTCTGGAGGACAGAAGGAAAAGGGGGGACATGATCAAAACATTGAAATATGTTAAAGGGTTAAATAAGATCCAGGAGGGAAGTGTTTTTAATAGGAAAGTGAACACAAGAACAAGGGGACACAATCTAAAGTTAGTTGGGGGAAAGATCAAAAGCAACGTGAGAAAATATTATTTTACTGAAAGAGTAGTAGATCCTTGGAACAAACTTCCAGCAGACGTGGTTGGTAAATCCACAGTAACTGAATTTAAACATGCCTGGGATAAACATATATCCATTGTAAGATAAAATACAGGAAATAGTATAAGGGCAGACTAGATGGACCATGAGGTCTTTTTCTGCCGTCAGTCTTCTATGTTTCTATGTTATATTTTGAGGCCTTTAAATTTCGGATTGCTCTTATCAAAGTGTAACCATAAGCTACAGTGGGCAGGTAGGCTTGTGTTTTTACCCACGGTTTAGGACTTATCCTCCCCAAAACCTCCCTTTCGATACCAGGTTGCAACGCCTTGGTCTCTTCAGCCTTGAAAGACGGCGTTTAAGGGGTGACTTGATCGAAGTGTATAAAATCATGCATGGGATAGAAAAGGTGGATAGAGAAAAAATATTTTCTGTATCACACAACACTAGGACGAGGGGGCCCTCCCTAAATCTCACAGGTAAGAAAATGAGGACAAATCAAGGGGAATACTGTATTTCTTCACCCAGAGGGTCGTTGGTTTATGGAATTCACTTCCAGAAGAGGTTGTGACAGCTGTTAGCCTTGATAGCTTCAAGGCAGGATTAGATAGATTCATGGATGCCAAGTGTATCGGTGCTTATTGAAACGGATGTCCATGTGCCGCCTCTATGTTGTTGGGCCCCATTTATTTATTGTTAGAGTTGAAAGAGACCATGCAGATCGTCAAGTTCAACTCCCTGCCTGAGGAATCCTAGAGCACCCCAGCCAAGTGGCAGTCCAATCTCCTCTTGAAAGTGTCTAGAGTTGGGGAGATCACAACCTCTGCAGGCAGGTTGTTCCAATGGTTGATCGCTCTGACCATCAGGAAGTTCTTCCTTACTTCTAGGTTGAATCTCTCCTTGGTCAGCTTCCAGCCGTTGTTCCTCGTTCGGCCCTCTGGTGCTCTGGAGAATAGAGTGACCTCTCTGTGGCAACCCCTCATATACCTGTATACAGCTATCATATCCCCTCTGGCCCTCCTTATCTCAAGGCTATCCATGCCCAGTTCCCGCAATCTCTCTTCGTAAGTCTTGGTTTCCAATCCCTTAATCATCTTGGTTGCTCTTTTCTGCACCTTCTCCAGAGTTTCAATGTCTCTTTTGAAGTGTGGTGACCAGAACTGGATGCAGTACTCCAGATGTGGTCTGACCAGGGCGTAGTAGAGTGGTATTAATACTTCCCTGGTCTTGGAGTGTATCCCTCTGTTGATGCAGCTTAGGATGGTGTTGGCTTTTTTGGCCGCTGCTGCACATTGCTGGCTCATGTTTAGTTGATTATCCACCAAGACTCCAAGATCTCTTTCGCAGTTACTGCTGCTAAGTGGGGTTTTTCCCAGGCTGTATGTGTGTCTAGGTTTCTTTTTACCAAGGTGAAGGACTATGTTGGGGGTCAGGGGAAAGGGAGGGTCTTGCCTTCTCTTTCTGCTCAAGATCCCCAAGAACAATTGATGGGCCACTGTGTGACACAGAATGCTGGTCTCGATGGGATTTGGCCCAATTCAGCATGGCTCTCCTTAAAAGATTATGGCTGCTGTATTGTTTTTATTATTATTTATTATTATTTATTAGATTTGTATGCCGCCCCTCTCCGTAAACTCGGGGCAGCTCACAACAGTAACAAGAACAGTGTAAAAACAAATCTAATAATTTAAAAACACTAAAAACCCCATTATTAAAAGCAAACAAACACACAAACATACCATGTATAAACTGTATAGGCCCGGGGGAGATGTGTCAGTTCCCCCATGCCTGACGGGAGAGATGGGTCTTAAGAACTTTACGAAAGGCAAGGAGGGTGGGGGCAGTTCTAATCTCCGGGGGGAGCTGGTTTCAGAGGGTCGGGGCCGCCACAGAGAAGGCTCTTTTCCTGGGTCCCGCCAAACGACATTGTTTAGTCGACGGGACCGGAGAAGGCCAACTCTGTGGGATCTAACCGGTCGCTGGGATTCGTGCGGCAGAAGGCGGTCCTGGAGGTATTCTGGTCCGATGCCATGAAGGGCTTTATAGGTCATAACCAACACTTTGAATTGTGCCCGGAAATTGATCGGCAACCAATGCAGACTGCGGACTGTTGGTGTAACATGGGCATACCTTGGGAATATTTCTTCACCCAGAGGGTCATTGGTTTATGGAATTCACTTCCAGAAGAGGTTGTGACAGCTGTCAGCCTTGATAGCCTCAAGGCAGAATTAGACGGATTCAGGGATGCCAAGTGTATCGGTGGTTATTGAAACGGATGTCCATGTGCCGCCTCTATGTTGTTTGAGGCAGGCAGGGTTCCCTTGGGTCCCATTTGTTGGGTGTCAGGGGAAAGGGAGGGTCTTGCCTTCTCTTTCTGCTCAAGATCCCCAAGGAGAATTAGTGGGCCACTGTGTGACACAGAATGCTGGACTTGGTGGGATTTGGCCCGATTCAGCCTGACTCTTCTTATTTATTTATTTATTAGATTTGTATGCCGCCCCTTTCCGTAGACTCGGGGCAGCTCACAACACAATAAAAACAGTTTATAACAAATCTAATAATTTACAATTTAAAATATTAAAAAACCCCATTATTAAACAGACATACACACAAGCATACCATACATAAATTGTATACGCCCGGGGGAGATATCTCAGTTCCCCCATGCCTGACGACAAAGGTGGGTTTTAAGGAGTTTGCTAAAGGCGGGGAGGGTAGGGGCAGTTCTAATCTCTGGGGGGGAGCTGGTTCCAGAGATTCGGGGCCACCACAGAGAAGGCTCTTCCCCTGGGGCCCGCCAACCGACATTGTTTAGTTGACGGGACCCGGAGAAGGCCCACTCTGTGGGACCTAATCGGTCGCTTCTTAAAAGATTATGGCTGCTGTGTTGTATTTAACTGTCTCGTGGACTTTGCTCTGCAATATACGAGGGTTATCCGGAGAAGTAAGGTTAAAAGGCATCCTCCTTTATGCGTACTTGGCCATTTGCAGACCACGTCCCATATGTAGCCATTTTAAGCAGATGCTTGATGGAAGGAAAAGGTTAGAAATCTGTCCTTCCAGAAATATTTTAAAAGCGAGAGAGGCGATCCAACAATCTTCTCCATTTCATCTGCCAGGGTTCAAGGCTCAGCAACCTGCTGCTGCTATTGTTAATGCTCCCAATGTTTAACGTGGAACGGTGCCATCTCGTAACTATTTTATTTTTAGTGGACGACTCATGTACAATATCCAGATTTCTCCGCCAGATGCCACCTGTCAGACTGACGTTTCAGGCCGAGCGGTGTAAACGTAGCAGTGCAAAAGAGGAAGAAGAAAAAAGTTCAAACGGCCAAAGAATCCCAAATTGTTTTCTGCATTCCCATTGTTTTAAATGACAGCTTTATGATTTGGGTGAGCTGGATTATGGCAGTTGCATACTTAGTGTTGACAACTCGGCTATGCGCAAAAGCCTGCGTTTAAGATTTCCATTTCGCCCCCAGAAGACATAGCTAAATCTATTGCAGAGTGATAGGAATTTTACATCATTTCTCTGACCCAGAAAATAGTTTATATATCCTTCAGCAGTTCCTGCACCGGAGGGAGACTCCCAAAAAAAGATGTAAAAATTCTTTGGTTGCGGTATAGAATCACAAGATTTTTGAAAGCAGTTGAAAAAAGTTTGCTTGGCTCCAAAGTTGCACTCCGAATATTCCTGAAATCGCTAAGAACAAAACAGCCTTTCAACTAGAAAAATACCTGACAATGGGCCTGACCCAATACCATACAACAGCACTCACTAGAGCAAGATTTGAGCAGTTAATTCTATGGTCAAATTTACTTGTTTGTTTGTTTGTTTGTTTGTTTGTTTGTTTGTTTGCTTGCTTGCTTGCTTGCTTGCTTGCTTGCTTGCTTGCTTGCTTGCTTGCTTGCTTACTTATTTATTAGATTTGTATGCTGCCCCTCTCCGTAGACTCGGGGCGGCTCACAACACAATAAAACAGTTCATGACAAATCTAATAATTTACAATTTAAAATATTTAAAAAACCCATTATTAAGCAGACATACATACAAACATACCATACATAAATTATATAGGCCCGGGGGAAATATCTCAGTTCCCCCATGCCTGATGACAAAGGTGGGTTTTGAGGAGTTTACGAAAGGCAAGGAGGGTAGGGGCAGTTCTAATCTCTGGGGGGGGGGCTGGTTCCAGAAAGTCGGGGCCACCACAGAGAAGGCTCTTCCCCTGGGGCTCGCCAACTGACATTGTTTGGTTGACGGGACCCGGAGAAGACCCACTCTGTGGGACCTAATCGATCGCTGGGATTCGTGCAGCAGAAGGCGGTCTCGGGGACAATTTCACCAAGTACCATATTTTGATAGAACATGCATTTGCGGTGCACCAGAAATAGAAGACATTGCACATGTGCTACTCAATTGTAAACTATACTCCTCAGTAGGACCTCAGTATTTACAGCCCCTACTTGACAAAATCATACACTGGGACTGTAATAAACAATTATCATATTTTCTTCAGGGTACAAATATATACGTAGTTTCTAGAACCACTAAGTTTATAGTCAGGGCTGTTCAGATGAGAATACGTTTTATAGAACATATTGGGGTGGCATGCAAAGGAGATCACCTCACTTAAGAATATTTTATATCAGTATCTTAGATTTGTTTAATATAATCCTTTGCACGAGTCATATTCTCATGTTTTACTACTCAATTTTAGCATATTATACTGCTTTTTAACTTATTATTTATTCAAATTCCCTCTATTTTAGCCAATTTTATTGTATTTTAACCAGTCACAGTTTTATGACGACCGATGTGGTCCTTTTCCTCGCTTTGATATGGTCGATTGACTAATCAAATAAAGTTGATATTGATTGATCGATTGATTGAATATTCCTGAAATCAAGTTTTTTGAGTATTACTTGTTGCTTTGTATAATCTACAACTGAGAATGTAAAAGGTAGTGGGGACACTTTATAGCAGTGGTGGTGAACCTTTTTTCCCTTGGGGGCCAAAAGAGCACATGTACGAGTGCCCATACCCATAATTCAATGCCTGGGAAGAATGAAAACAGCTTCTCCCACCTCCCTCCTTCAAAGGGATGTCTTTTCATGTAATATATATATATATATATATATATATATATATATATATATATATATATATGTGTGTGTGTGTGTGTGTGTGTGTGTGTGTGTGTGTGTGTGTGTGTGTGTCACATGTTTAAGCTGAATTTGAAAATTAAGGGAGACTAGGATAGATCTATTTCGGCCTTATTTTGGCCTCATCAGCTAGCCATACCCACTGGGACTTGAACCTGCAACCTTTGCCTTGTAAGGCAGAGAATTATCCTCTAGGCTACAGTATCCAATCCCTTCAGCTCTCTCTCTATATATATATATACGAAAAAGGATGCTGCAGCGGCGCTGCAAGCAAAGAGAGGTCTTTTCATGTAAAAATAAAAGTTTTTATGTTCACTTGAAAGGACCTCACCTTGCTTGCGACGCTGCTGCGGCGTCCCTTTTCGTAAAAATAAAAATAAATAAAAATAAAAAATCCGTAAAAATAAAAAATGATGGGATTCCGGGGGCAGAGCTTTGGCGCCATGAACTGTTTGGGTTCGGGTTCGGCCGAATTTTGCGCAAAGTTCGTCCAAACTTGCTGAACTTGAACACCGTTGGGTTCGCCCATCGCTAGTCTTGTAGCATCCAGCAACTTCTAAATTTGTGCCTATAATAAAGGAGCTCAAAGTCATTTCCCCCTTTTTAGTGCCGTGTTTTGAATCAGAATCAATTGACCTCGTTCTTGAATTGGATGATTCCATGAGTAACGTAACAGCCTTGATGTCTGCATATAAAGTAGGAATTTTCCAATGACGCTTTAACATAGTTAAGTTGTGAGCTAATTGACCGCAAAATGTTTAATCTTTGGCCATAAATGATGTCTGGTGCTTATATTTTTTGAACTTAGAAGAATCGATAAGAATATCTTCCCTCTTTTATTGAGCTAATACAGTGACCTGGTGTTGCATCTTATAAACTATATAAATTGATTTGTCTCTCTCTCTATATATATGTCCCTGGTTGTTGAATAAAATGGAATGATTTACATTACTGTCTACAGAACTTAGTTTTGAAGTTTTATTGGAACAGTTCCTATGAACTGATATCTCCAGGAGTTTGCCATCACAGACAATTTCCTGTTTTATATTCCTTGGGAGTGTATAAATTCCTCCTTTGAACCCAACAGGTGCAATCAGATTTAGTGTTGTTTAATACAGCAACGGCAGAATCTGCACAATAACGTTGAAAAAAGAGCCATATGGGAGAAGAAGCCCATCTCATCAATGCAAACACTTTAAATTTTTAAGTTTAAGACTTTGGGCAAAAAACTTGTGCAAACAAAGGGGTTTTGTTTCATATTTTCTTGCAAAATTAAGGGTTTTTTTTGCCATGCACATTAACTCAGCTGGAGAGGTTTGAGTACTACCTGTATTCTTTCTTGGAGGTTACTGTTGTGGTTAGCTCTGGCCCAGCTCCTGCCCCAAGGACTGTGGGTGTGGGGGAGACATCCACATGCTGCAGGCCTGTTTTGCTCCCGGTGGAATCTGCTGATGAAGGCTCCTCTGACCAAGAAGACATGAGTGACAGGGAGGAGAAGAGTCTGGCAGACAGCTCAGAAGGAGATCAATTATCTAGCTCCTCCTTGGATTCAGAACAAGAGTTAATGATACAGCCACGCATGCGGAGAGCGATGCATAGGCAACAACAACTGAGAGATTATTATCAAAGAAAATGAGGCCACCTGTGGTTGAGTGGGGCTGTGGTGATTAGTGAGGCTGCTATAAATAGCAGCCTGTGGGTTTGGCCATTGTGGAGGATTATCTGATCGGTGTGTTTCGTGACTGCCTTACTGACTTTGACTTTTTGTGTGCTGATTTCCCCCCGCTTTGAAACGAAACCAGAGCAAAGTGTGTTTTACTTTGTGAAAGAAGAAGGGACTGTGAATTGCCTCACAGCTGCAAGCTAAGTATCACAGAACTGATAAGGGACTTGTACAAATTACCAGTTTGGATGGAGACGAGTGCTCTTTGCTATACCAAAAGAGGGCTTGGTTTAAGTGAATTTTCATTATAAAGAACATTGTTTTGAATTTTCAAACGTGTGCGTGTTTGAAATTTGTACCTGTGAATTTTTGGGAGGAGTCTACCAGAGAGCCCGACAGAACACTTCCAGACCTTTGCTCTCTACGTTTCTGAATCCTTCTGAATTCAGGGTTAACCCAGCGAGCATCTGATTCTCCCTCACTAGATCCTGAACCCATAGCCCCATCCTGTGGCTGGCCTCCCACCTGTTCTACTACCTGTAACCCCGGGCCCCCCCACTACTTCATAAACACTATCTGAATCCGAGTCCTCAATATCTTCATCATCCTCCAACTGATCAGGAGTATGTAGAACAATGAGCGAAAAGGAAGCACATGAAAGAATCAGGAAACAGATTTATTCTTTGGTAGCCAAAGGGATTCCAGGGAGTTAATGATAGAGACACAACATCAAAAGGTCTGTCCACCTATCAAGAAGAGGCTCTTCAAAATGCACAACTTTTATAAAAAGTTGCATTGCACACCTGATATTACTTTTGTCAGTTTTGGAGATGGGCTAATATTGTTTAGCATTCTACAGTTGGGTGGTCTCTCCCCCCCGTACCACATTTCACAGCTAGGCAATAGATTTTTAAACTTTCCATACATTAAGCATCACACTACACTGCAGGAGAGCACTGGCGCACACTGCTGGGTTGACACACACACATACACATTGTGGCTCCGCAGGTGACATCTGCATGAACATGTCTCTGTGTTTCCCATCTGTGTGTTCAGATCAAAGGCCGTGGAACAATATCCTCATCTGTTTCTGAAATTCATTTTGCAGGTGCAAAAATAAAAATAAGTACGGGGGGAAATGTATCACCTGCGAAACTTCTCTTTTGGTTCTCTGAACAGCTGACTTCCATCCTTTACGACGATGAATGCCTGGGGGGGGGAAATATTGCCTTTCTTCAAATCTCAATTCAGGTTGGAACTTCTAGTTCTTTATTTTCTTTCTTGCTATCTATATCCATATCTATCTATCTATCTATCTATCTATCTATCTATCCATCCATCCATCCATCCCTATCTATCTATCCATCCATCCATCCCTATCTATGTATCTATCTATCCATCCATCCATCCATCCATCCATCCATATCTATCTATCTATCTAACTATCTATCTATCTATCTATCTATCTATCTATCTATCTATCTACCTATCTATCCATCCATCCATCCATCCCTATCTATCTATCTATCTATCTATCTATCTATCTATCTATCTATCTATCTATCTATCTATCTACTGTATCTATCACCTATCATCTATCTGTCCGTCCGTCCGTCCGTCCGTCCGTCCATCCATCCATCCATCCATCCATCCATCCATCCATCCATCTATCTATCTACTGTATCTATCATCTATCATCTATCTGTCTGTCTGTCTGTCTGTCCGTCCCTCGCTCCTTCCCTCCCTCCCTCCCTCCCCCCCCCCACCCACCCACCCACTGGCTGGGGAATTCTGGGAGTTGAAGTCCAGATATCTTCAAGTTGCCAAGGTTGGGAAACACTGAACTAAGCCACGCCCACCATGGCCATACCCAATCAGCAACCAGGCGGAGAATCTGTTGCTGAAGTTTTGGAAACCCACCCATGGCTAAAACCTGGGAGGCTGCAAGTTCCAGTCCTGCCTTAAATACAACCTTGGGTAACCTTGGGCCAGGAACTCTCTCTCACTCCTAGGAAGGAGGCAATAAGGAACCATTTCTGAACCCTTGCCAAAAAACAAACTGGAGGGATTTGTCCAGGCAGTTACCAGAAGTCAAGACTGACTTGAAGATGCAAACGAACTCCAACTAACCAAACAGGCAAACAAACAAACAGATGTCCAGCATCCTGCCAAGGTGGATAGTAAACAAGTACAGAGGAGAAGGGAAGATTGATGATAATGTAAATGGGGAAGATCCCTTGTTTACCAGCCTTGATGGAAGGCAGGACAGCTGTTTACCACTTTTCCACAGCTGCAGGGATAGTGGTATCAGGGAACACCCAACAATACAGCCTGGAGGAGGAGAAATATAGATTCAATATATTGAGGGCTTCTAGCTGTGTTCGGGGTTTTTTGGTAATGCGTTTATTTCTAATCACCCACGTTACAAAATGTCTGTTTGATACTTTGCAAGCTTTAATTGAGTGCATCAGAATAGAATAGAATAGGAGTAGAATAAGAATAAGAATAAGAATAAGAATAAGAAAGAATAAGAATAGAATAGAATAGAATAGAATAGAATAGAATAGAATTCTACAAAATGTCTGTTTGATACTTTGCAAGCTTTAATTGAGTGCATCAGAATAGAATAGAATAGGAGTAGAGTAGAATAAGAATAAGAATAAGAATAAGAAAGAATAAGAATAGAATAGAATAGAATTCTACAAAATGTCTGTTTGATACTTTGCAAGCTTTAATTGAGTGCATCAGAATAGAATAGAATAGGAGTAGAGTAGAATAAGAATAAGAATAAGAATAAGAATAAGAAAGAATAAGAATAGAATAGAATAGAATTCTACAAAATGTCTGTTTGATACTTTGCAAGCTTTAATTGAGTGCATCAGAATAGAATAGAATAGAATAGGAGTAGAATAAGAATAAGAATAAGAATAAGAATAAGAATAAGAATAAGAATAAGAATAAGAATAAGAATAAGAATAAGAATAAGAATAAGAATAAGAATAAGAATAAGAATAAGAATAAGAATAAGAATAAGAATAAGAATAAGAATAAGAATAAGAATAAGAATAAGAATAAGAATAAGAATAAGAATAAGAATAAGAATAAGAATAAGAATAAGAAAGAATAAGAATAGAATAGAATAGAATTCTACAAAATGTCTGTTTGATACTTTGCAAGCTTTAATTGAGTGCATCAGAATAGAATAGAATAGGAGTAGAATAAGAATAAGAATAAGAATAAGAATAAGAATAAGAATAAGAATAAGAATAAGAATAAGAATAAGAATAAGAATAAGAATAAGAATAAGAATAAGAATAAGAATAAGAATAAGAATAAGAATAAGAATAAGAATAAGAATAAGAATAAGAATAAGAATAAGAATAAGAATAAGAATAAGAATAAGAATAAGAATTAGAATAGAATAGAATTATTTTATTGACCAAGTGTGATTGCACACACAATTAAGGGAGACTAGGATAGATCTATTTCGGCCTTATTTTGGCCTCATCAGCTAGCCATACCCACTGGGACTTGAACCTGCAACCTTTGCCTTGTAAGGCAGAGAATTATCCTCTAGGCTATAGTATCCAATCCCTCCAATCCCTATATATACACACTTAATAAAATACATGATGAAGGTTATAGAGGAGATACTCATAGTAAAATATATCTAAAAAGAATAGAAAAGAAGATATAGGAATAGAACATATCAATGAAAGAATAGAAGAAGAGATATAGGAATAGAAGAAAGGTATAGGAGATATAGGAGAGCAATAGGACAGGGGACGGAAGGCACT
This sequence comes from Erythrolamprus reginae, assembly GCF_031021105.1. Taxonomy (NCBI): domain Eukaryota; kingdom Metazoa; phylum Chordata; class Lepidosauria; order Squamata; family Dipsadidae; genus Erythrolamprus; species Erythrolamprus reginae. The sequence goes on from NC_091956.1 coordinate 9,096,198, forward strand.
CTAGTCCACTTGTACTCGCCCCTTACTGACCTCTTAGGAATCTGGATAGGTCAACCGTAGATAATCTAAGGGATAATTCTATCCCTCTGTTTATGCAGCCTAGAGTTGTGTGGGCTTTTTTGGCAGCTGCTGCACACGGTTGGCTCCTACTTAAATGGTTGTCCACTAGGGCTCCAAGATCCCTCTCACAGTTACTTCTGTTGAGCAAGGTACCACATATATTGTACCTGTGCGTTTTGTTTTTCTTGCTTAAATGTAGAATCTTACTTTTTTCACCATTGAATTTCGTTTTGTTTGATAGCACCCAATGTTCAGGCCTGTCAAGATCCTTCTGTATCTTGAGCCTATCTTCTGGAGAGTTGGCTATTCCTGCCAGTTTGGTGTCATCTGTAAATTTGATGAGTCTCTCTCCCCCCCCCCCCCAATCCCTTCGTCCAAGTCATTGATGAAGACGTTGAAGAGTATTTGATTTGATCTGTTAATTTCCAATATAAGTCACAGTTCTGGCAGGACCTAGATCCTAGCTGATACGTTTTTTAACCTTTGTGGGTGCCCCCCCCCCCCCCCAATTTCTTCATTAGTTAACTTAAAACAAGTTTGACTGCTTACTTAGTTTTCCAGTAATAAAGATTATGGAAATCTAAAATGCTAATCTCGGTGTTGCAGGTGTTCATTTAAAAATACAAATACCTCTGTGAATGTTGTTCCTAGTTCCTGTATGCTGTCCAAGAAAATCTATGCATTATTAATTCTTTCATTACACAGATTGGGTTGGTATGTCTCTCTGCATTGCTGAAAAACCGATCTACCTTTTTCTCTAAAATACACCAACTTTGCCCTATAGGTAGTACATTCTAAAGATTGGCGGCTGTATAAATTCAATCATAATTCTCCTTCTCCTCCTCTCCTCCTCCTCTTCCCTTCTTCTTCTTCCTTCTCCTTCTTCTTCTTCTTCCTTTTCCTTCTCCTCTTCTTCTCTCCTTCTCCTTCTCCCTCTCTTTCTCCTCCTCCTCCTCTTCCCTTCTTCTTCTTCTTCTCTTCTTCCACCTCCTCTTCTCTCCTTCTCCTCCTCCTCTCATCCTCTTCCCTTCTTCTTCTTCTTCTTCTTCTTCTTCTTCTTCTTCTTCTTCTTCTTCTTCTCTTCCACCTCCTCTTCTCTCCTTCTCCTTCTCCTCCTCCTTCTCCTCCTCCTCTCATCCTCTTCCCTTCTTCTTCTTCTTCTCTTCTTCCACCTCCTCTTCTCTCCTTCTCCTTCTCCTCCTCCTCCTCTCATCCTCTTCCCTTCTTCTTCTTCTTCTTCTTCTTCTTCTTCTTCTTCTTCTTCTTCTTCTTCTTCTTCTCTTCTTCCACCTCCTCTTCTCTCCTTCTCCTTCTCCTCCTCCTCCTCCTCTCCTCCTCTTCCCTTCTTCTTCTTCTTCTTCTTCATCATCTTCTTCTTCTTCTTCTCTCCTTCTCCCTCTCCTCCTCCTCCTCTCCTCCTCCTCTTTACTTCTTCTTCCTCCTCCTCCTATTCTCCTCTTCCTCCTCCTTCTCTTCCTCTTCCTTCTCCTTCTTCTTACCTTTCTCCTTCTTTCCCTTCTCCCCACTCCTCCTCCTTCTCCATTGCTCCCCTGGATACAAATCTCTTCGCCAAGGTCAGGCTGGCTTTAGGATGTTGTAACCTGGTGCAAACAGCTGAGGTGTGCACACGCTTACTCACTTGGAACAGAAACGAGAGGAAGGTTCAGATCAGGTTGGAGAAGAGCCAGAGAGAGGAAGGAGCACTGAGGGAAGCCGTTCATTGGCATCTTCCTCTTTAAAAAATTGTTTTGCCTTGGAGAAAAGCCAAGGCTTCCTTTAAGAACAACACACCTGGATCTGTTCAATTCTGAACGCTTTTACAGAGGCATCCCCTGTCCTACTCAGTTAATTCTCCTAAAACTGTAAGTGGGCCCATCCCTATTCAGCCCACACCAATATCCAAGGATTGCCAATCACTTCCCTGGTTGGGGAAGTTCCCCACCAGCCAAATTCGCAGCTTGGTGTCTTTGAGACGGAGATGTGGGCAGCCCCCTGCCATCTTTCTTCCTGCTTGGAATCGGAGAGAAAAACATATTTGGAAAGCTTCTTGGTTTCCAGCTCCTAAGCGTGAAGAGACTTGTCCACCATAGTTCCCTCTAAGCTGAGCAGTGAGCAATCGCTCACTTAAAAATCATCATCAACTCAGAGTTTTCCAAACCTGCCCAGAAGCCGAGAGGGAAAGAGTGAGAGGGAAGGAGAGAGAGAGGAAGAGAGGAAGAGAGAGAAACAGATAGAAAAAAGAGAGGAAGGAAAAGAGAAAGAAAAAGAATGGGAGTAAGGAAGAGAGAAAGAAAATCAAAATCTAGTTTGAAACTAGCTCAACTATTTAAGTGGCATTTTGATATTGATAGAGTTGCCCTATTATGAGCTCACTGTTATAGACACACAGTACAGTATTTTATTTTGAAATTCTCTGAGGCAAAACAGGGTGGGTTTTTTATTTGTTTGTTTGTTTGTTTGTTTGTTTATTCTGTGCCGCCCAGTCCCGAAGGGACTGCCGCTCAGACACTATACTTTTCCGCCCACCCCCCCAAAAAATTAGAGGGAACACTGTTGTCCACTGGGGTTTTTTTCCCCATGAAGGCTTCTCTCCCCCTTTTCTGGCCCTGTTTCCTCCCAGGAGATTCTTAGAGAGACCCCCACGGAGGCTTCTCCCTGCCTTTTCCAGCCCTGTTTCCTCCCAGGAGATTCCTAGAGAGGCCCCATGAAGGCTTCTCTCCCCTTTTTCTGGCCCTGTTTCCACCCAGGAGATTCCTAGAGAGGCCCCACGGAGGCTTCTCCCCACCTTTTCCAGCCCTGTTTCCTCCCAGGAGATTCCTAGAGAGGCTTCTCCCTGCCTTTGCCAGTGACAGTTTCGGAGGCTCGGATTTGTAAGTGGAAAATGGTTCCACTTCTCTAAGAATCTCCTGGGGGAAAACAGGGCCTCCACCCTCCCTGTGGTTTCCCTGTTCTCAGAATTCTAACAGATCCATATTTTTTAAAAATGGATCTGTTAGAATTCTGAGAACAGAAATCATTTGTTGCAGCAAAAACAGAAGGTTAAGTTTACACCTTAGGATAGCTATCCAGTACTCTTTGGCTGCATCAACAGAGGGATGTTATCAAAATCAAGATGGCTAGTACCGCTTTGTACTGAATGGATAAGACCATACAGTGGTACCTCTACTTATGAACTTAATTCGTTCCGTGACCAGTAGAAGTAGAAAAGTTTGTAAGAAGAAGCAGTTTTTCCCATAGGAATCAATGTAAAAGCAAATAATGTGTGCGATTGGGGAAACCACAGGGAGGGTGGAGGCCCTGTTTCCTCCCAGGAGATTCCTAGAGAGGCCCAATGGAGGCTTCTCTCCGCCTTTTCCAGCCCTGTTTCCTCCCAGGAGATTCTTAGAGAGGCCCCATGGAGGCTTCTCCCCACCTTTTCAGCCCTGTTTCCTCCCAGGAAATTCCTAGAGAGGCCCCACGGAGGCTTCTCCCTGCCTTTTCCAGCCCTGTTTTCTCCCAGGAGATTCCTAGAGAGGCCCCACAGAGGCTTCTCCCTGCCTTTTCCAGTTACAGTTTCGGAGGCTCGGGTTTGTAAGTGGAAAATGGTTCTTGAGAATAGACAAAAATATCTTGAACACCCGGTTCTTATCTAGAAAAGTTCATAAATAGAGGCGTTCGTAGGTAGAGGTACTACTGTACTTGGAATATTACGTCTAGTTTTGGTCACTACACACATACAGTTGATGGGCTGTCAGAATTTTTACTGCCACATTATGGGTGTGGCTTATTTTGTGGATATGGCTTGATGTTCAGGTGACCAGGTGGGAGTGGCTTGACAATCATGTGACCTGGGGGTGGCTTAAAGGTCATGTGACTGGGTGGGAGTGGCTTATCAATAAGATAAGTTTTCAAATAAGTACTTAGACTCTTTTTTAGTTGATTAAGTCACATTATTTGAATAGCCACAGAATGGACAAATGATAGACCGCATTATTTGTTGCGGAGCACAGTAACATTTTAAGGTTTTGGACTGAACCCACAAGGTTCAATATGATAACAGACTAGACCAGTGATTTTCAACCTTTTTTGAGCCATGGCACATTTTTTACATTTACAAAACCCTGGGGCACAGGGTTGGGGGGGGCGGCTAAAAAAAGTTTGGAGAAATTTTTTTTCTCTCTTCCTCCCTTTCGCTCTATTTCTCTTTCTCCCTCCTTCTTTCTCTCCCTTCTTCTTTTTTCTCTCTCCATCCCTCTTTCTCTCTTCCTACCTTCCTCTCTTTTTTGCTCTCATTCTCCCTCCCTCCCTCTATGTCTTTCTCTCTCCCACCTTCCCTCTCTTTCTCTCTTTCTTTCTCTCTCTCTTGCTCTCTCCCTCTTTCTTTCTCTCTCTTGTTCTCTTTCTCTCTCTCTTTCTTTCTCTCTCTCTTTCTTTCTCTCTCTCTCTCTTGATTTCTTTCTCTCTCTCTTTCTCTCTCTCTTGTTTTCTTTTTCTCTCTCTTGCTTTCTTTCTCTCTCTTGCTTTCTTTCTCTCTCTGAGCTTCGCGGCACACCTGACCATGTCTCACGGCACACTAGTGTGCCGCGGCACAATGGTTGAAAAACACTGGACTAGACAAGCAGCTCAATTTTCTTTAATTGCGTATGTGCACTCTGCAACACCCACTGGCCAGCTGAGTGTTGTCAGCTGCTGGGTCGTGCCAATGGCATCTTCCGGGTTCGGAACAGCAGGGGATGAAGCGGACAGCATGAGCGATGATGGGCCTTCCCCTGCCTAAATGGTAGCCTGATTAGCCGGAGTTGGCAATGACTCCACATGGGAGCCTGCAACCAATAGGATTACATGCCCTTGCCAAAGGAATAGGAAGCTCAAGTTCAAAGCCTAAGAGTGGGTATAAGTAATCCTCACACTCCACATAATAATAATAATAATAATAATAATAATAATAATAATAATAATAATATTTATTGGATTTGTATGCCGCTGTTCTCCGTAGACTCAGGATGGCTAACAACAATGATAAAATCAGCATGTGATGATCCAATAATAAAACAACTAAAAACCCTTATTTATAAAACCAAACATACACACAAACATACCATGCATAACTTGTAATGGCCTAGGGGGAAGGAATATCTCAACTCCCCCATGCCTGGCGGTATAAATGAGTCTTGAGTAGTTTACGAAAGACAGGGAGGGTGGGGGCAATTCTAATCTCCAGGGGGAGTTGCTTCCAGAGGGCCGGGGCCACCACAGAGAAGGCTCTTTCCCTGGGGCCCACCAAACAACATTGTTTAGTCAACGGGACCCAGAGAAGGCCAACTCTGTGGGACCTTATCGGTCGCTGGGATTCGTGCGGTAGCAGGCGGTTCCGGAGGTACTCTGGTCCAATGCCATGTAGGGCTTTAAAGGTCATGGCCAACACTTTGAATTGTGACCGGAAACTGATTGGCAGCCAATGCAAGCCACGGAGTGTTGAAGAAACATGGGCGAATCTTGGAAGCCCCACGATGGCTCTCGCAGCTGCGTTCTATGCGATCTGGAGTTTCCGAACACTTTTCAAAGGTAGCCCCATGTAGAGAGCGTTGCAGAGAGCAACGTTAGTCGTTAGTTGCCCAGGACTTCAAACCCATGTGGTCCTGTCCACCATTAAAACCATCTTTCCAAGCAGTCTTCATTTTTCCAGTGTCTTTTTCCCCGCTTGGAGCTAAACCCAGCTGGACATTTTTTCCCAACACTCTGAAGTGTTTCTTTGCAGCCAGATGGCTTTTTAAAGACTCTTTTTTTTTTCCTGTAGATGGAGAATATGAATGGAACTTCTTATGCAAACTCTGCAGATCTTCTAAGCATCAAATCTCAAACGCCCTGCCATCTTTTATCATGCTGCTAATTTACCGTGGGAGGGAAGGAACTCTAATAAAAAGGAAATTATAAAATTAATTGTACAGCATTGCGGTATCAAATAATGGTTCAGAGCTGAACCATCTAGCCACAAAGATAATGATTCGTGGGTTGTATGTTATAATTAAGCTCCAGCTGGAAGCTCTTTGATAGGGCAAGAGAGAGGAAGAGTGTGTGAGTGATGCTTTTGAGGCAATGCTGAAGAATATTCATCGCCGTTGCTGTTCAGATTTCCCATTCACAGGAATTTTGATAACAGAACCAATAGAATGCAAAAGAGAGGACTGTTGAATCTCCCCTTTCATGTCAGTTTGACTACAAAGAGATGCTTTCTTCCATCTGTGATTCAAGAGCAGAATAGGATAGAATTCTAAGCAGAGGGTTAACATCCATCTGCAGCAAATTGTAGCACGAGTCCATGGTGTTTTCTGGGAGAGCAAAGAAGAAGGAATAGATCAATAATAGTAAGTAATAGTAATAGTAATAATAACATTTTAACATTTTAACATTTTAACATTTTTTCACATTTTCACATTTTCACATTTTCACATTTTCACATTTTAACATTTTAACATTTTAACAAACATTTTAACAAACATTTTAACAAACATTTTAACAAACATTTTCACATTTTCACATTTTCACATTTTCACATTTTCACATTTTCTCACATTTTCACATTTTCATATTTTAACAAACATTTTAACAAACATTTTAACAAACATTTTAACTAACATTTTAACAAACATTTTAACAAACATTTTAACAAACATTTTAACAAACATTTTAACAAACATTTTAACATTGTAACATTGTAACATTGTAACATTGTAACATTGTAACATTGCAACATTTTAACATTTTAACATTTTAACATTTTAACATTTTAACATTTTAACATTTTAACATTTTAACATTTTAACATTTTAACATTTTAACATTTTAACATTTTAACATTTTAACATTTTAACATTTTAACATTTTAACATTTTAACATTTTAACATATTATTATTATTATTATTATTATTATTATTATTATTATTATTATTATTATGTCAATACAACTCAGCAAACGAGATCACTATGCTGGATTTCGTATTTCATCCCCAGTCGGGCGCTTCCCAAGCACCTAGGACTGCGTGATGTAGCGGCGAATTATGTTTGCTGATCCCAGTAAAGCGGCCTTTTGCAATTGACAGATGGAGATTTTGTCAATTCCGATGGTTTTTTTTAAAAAAAATTATAATTATTATAATTATTATAATTATTATTATTACTACTACTAATAAGTCTATGGAGTATATGGAGAGGGGCGGCATACAAATTTAATGAATAATAATAATAATAATAATAATTATTATTATTATTATTATTATTATTATTATTATTATTATTATTATTATTATTTTATTAGATTTGTATGCCGCCCCTCTCCGAAGGCTCTAAAGGCATTTAGAAGTCATTTGCTCATTCAACTTTGTACAGAACAAAGTATTCAATGAGAATATTTCATTCATTCAGATCTTGGATGTATTATTTGAATATATGAGCAGTATATGTTTGTGTGTGTGTGTATAATTGTGTCATTTGGGATATCTACCTATTAATTTCCAAAAGGTTTTTCCCCTCCAAATTAATCACTATTAGCTTAATTTACCAAGATAGTTGTCCTTTCTCTTGCCTTTTAGTTTTAAGCCTTATTTGCTTTTTCATCTTTCTTTGAGTGAAAAGAAAGCAGTATATAAGCCTCTTGCTATTACTATTTCAGACAAATGGTTGCCCAATCCCTTCTTAAACGCCTCCAGTGTTGGAGCACCTGCAATTTTGTAAATGTACAATTGTTTGCTCGCTTTAAGCAGGGTAAAGAACCCTATACCAAAGAGTGGAACAGCTTGCCTCCAGAAGTTGTGAATGCTCCAACATTGGAAGTTTTTAAGAAGATGTTGGATAACCTTTGTCTGAAGTGGTGTAGGGTGTCCTGCCCAAGCAGAGAATTGGAATAGAAGACCTCCAAGGTCCCTTCCAACTCTGTTGTTATTATTCTTATTATAGTTCTAAATATATAATTTTGTGCGGTATCCAATCCTACCTAAAAATTCCTGAAGCACAAGAAGTTTATTTTTACCAGTCAGTGTTTAGATTGATTTTTTTTAAATTTATTTTGTCCAATACACAATGAGGGTTTTAGTGGGTATATATATATATATACCGCCCCAAGTCTACGGAAAGGGGCGGCATACAAATCTAATAAATAATAATAATAATAATAATAATAATAATAATAATAATAATAATATACACATAGTAAAATACATGATGAAGGTTATAGAGGAGATACTCGTAGAAAAATATATCTAAGAAAGAATAGAAAAGAAGATATAGGAATAGAACATATCAATGAAAGAATAGAAGAAGAGATATAGGAATGGAAGAAAGGTATAGGAGATATAGGAGAGCAATAGGACAGGGGACGGAAGGCACTCTAGTGCACTTGTACTCGCCCCTTACTGACCTCTTAAGAATCTGGATAGGTCAACCATAGATAATCCTAGGGTAAATTGTTGGGGGTTTGGGGATGACACTATGGAGTCTGGTAATGAGTTCTACGCTTCGACAACTCGGTTACTGAAGTCATATTTTTTACAGTCAAGTTTGGAGCGGTGAATATTAAGTTTAAATCTGTTGTGTGCTCTTGTATTGTTGTGGTTGAAGCTGAAGTAGTCGCCGACTTTGTGGTGAAAACAACCTCTCTGGCTATGTCTCAGCCTGACCGCTGTTGGCTTTCAGGATTATTGTGTGTTTGTATGTGTATGTGTGTAAGCAGACTGGATCCCGGGGTCTCCTAATCGATTCAGAGAGCTTTTTGCATTGCTGTCTGAAAACATTTTCACCGCAAAGCGTGTTTCCCTCCTAAGATCAAAGCCGATTGCAAATGTGGGTTGATGCGTATTTCTATTTCATTCCAAGTTTAACCCAGATAATTAACCGAGAGAATGTGGGCATTGTTCCGTGAGAGGCAAAAATGATGGGATGTCAGGTTTCTGTTTCAAAATGTTGAATTTTGTTAGCATTTCATAGCTATTCATATCTTGATTGGACTGTGAGTAAACAAAAAAGGGGCAAAAATTGCAATAATTGTTGACTCGGTTCAGGGTTTTTTTCCTGCTTTCCTTTGTTTTGGTTCTGTTTCACATTATATTAAAACTCCCCTGTAGAAAAAGACCTTCACTCATTTCCCCTTGGAGAAAAACAGAAAGAGCTGTTCGTTGTTAATTTTAAGAGAGCGATGTGCAAGAAGTGAGTTGAAACCAGGGGTGAACTGCTACAGGTTTATCCGGATTCGGGAGAATCTGTAGCTAATGTTATGACTGGTTTGGAGAACCTTCAAATTAAATAGATGGGATTAAATAGGCCGGATGTATGTGTGATTTAGTTGTGGGTATTGTTTCCCTTTGCTTCTCAAGAAGCTGTACAAGGTGCTTCTGTTCCAGCCTCAAATATCCAGGGATTTGATGTTCTAATGTGGAGATGACATTCATTTATTATTTTATTTTATTTTATTTTATTTTATTTTATTTTATTTTATTTTATTTTATTTTATTTTATTTTATTTTATTTTATTTTATTTTATTTTATTTTATTTTATTTTATTTTATTTTATTTTATTTTATTTTATTTTATTTTATTTTATTTTATTTTATTTTATTTTATTTTATTTTATTTTATTTTATTTTATTTTATTTTATTTTATTTTATTTTATTTTATTTTATTTTATTTTATTTTATTTTATTTTATTTTATTTTATTTTATTTTATTTTATTTTATTTTATTTTATTTTATTTTATTTTATTTTATTTTATTTTATTTTATTTTATTAACACAGTTCCATGGGCGGAAATGAAGATACATGTGCAGCTCCAGCTGATCGGCGGCTGTCACTTCCTGGATCATTGGTCTCGGCTCGGCTCTTCTTTTCCCCCTTCCTGCTGCTTCTGCGCTCCTTGCTTTTTTCCTCTTTCCTCCTTCCTGGCCATGGACGAGCTTCCCTCTCTCCTGCCTGGCTCCCCTCCAGCCTCATGCGGCTCCCTCCTGCCTGAGGTGCAAGCAGAAGGCATGGGTGGAAGCAGCGCTGGCAGCATTTATGCTTCTGGTAGCACCCATTCACCCAGCTACCCAACCTGAGGAGGTAGGGGTGACCCTGGAAGGAGAGCGCAGGAAACACGAAGCAAATCGTTGCCCTAGCGAGCGACACTGGTAAGGTTGTAAGTCGAGGACTTATTCTTCAGGGCACCAGAGGGCCGGACGAGAAACAACGGCTGGAAACTGACCAAGGAGAGATTCAACATGGAGATAAGGAGGAACTTCCTGACGGTCAGAGCGATCAACCTGCCAGCGGACGTTGTGGACTCCAACACTCTGGACATTTTTAGGAGAAGATTGAACTGCCACTTGACTGGTGTACTATAGGGTTCCTGCTTGGGCAGGGGGTTGAACTCGATGGCCTTCATGGTCCCTTTCAACTCTAACAATCAATCATTCAATCCATACATACATACATACATACATACATACATACATACATACATACATGGGAAGAGCCTTCTCTGTGGTGGCCCCGACTCTCTGGAACCAGCTCCCCCCAGAGATTGGAACTGCCCCTACCCTCCTCGCCTTTCGCAAACTCCTTAAAACCCTTTGTCGTCAGGCATGGGGGAACTGAGATATCTCCCCCAGGCCTATACAATTTATGTATGGTATGCTTGTGTGTATGTCTGTTTAATAATGGGTTTTTTTAATATTTTAAATTGTAAATTATTAGATTTGTTATAAACTGTTTTTATTGTGTTGTGAGCCGCCCCGAGCCTACGGAAAGGGGCGGCATACAAATCTAATTAATAATAATAATAATAATAATAATAATAATAATAATAATAATAATAATTAATACATACATACATACATACATACATACATACATACATACATACATACATACATAATAAACAGTTCCCTTGAACGATGATGATCGTTCAAGCCACTCCCAACTGACCACATGGCCAACAAGCCACTTCTACCCAGTCACATGGCCATTTAGCCACACCCACAAAATAAGCCACACCCACATACTCATTACAAATCAGATGCATAGTGTGGCTTTTGGAGGGTAGGTCTATCCAGATTTATCAATCTTGAAGATTCATGTGTCTTTTTTAGATTAGGACCGAGATGCTGCTGAACTCCAGTTGCTAGGGAAGAATGCTCCCTCTCCCAATTTTGTGCATCACCCCACAGTCGTCCTTTTGGTCAATATGTGGTGGACCTTACCCGGTCCAACAGAGTTCTTGCCATGTTCTTAGATTAATTGGTTTCCACATGCTTCGTAGCAGGTATTCTGATGAGCAATTAACATCCAGGAAGGGACCACCTGCTCTTCAAGATTAAAAGACCCTTGTAAACATTAGTTACATCCTTTAACTCTCAGATTTCATTACCTGGTGGCTTTGAAACCATTCTGTGTAATAGGCCCAGAGCTGCTAATTATAGGTGATTTGTTGCTTATTAAACAGCTCAGGCTTCTGTGTAAAGTTTGAGAACCACAAATTAAGAACGTAGGATTTTTTTTGGGTGTGGGTGTTGGGTTATTTTTGGTTTTGACTCTCACTTCTAGCAGGAATGGGTGAGATTGCTTGTTGTTTCACTCTGTCCAACATCGTTTGGCGGGACTCAGGGGAAGAGCCTTCTCTGTGGCGGCCCTGACCCTCTGGAACCAACTCCCCCCAGAGATTAGAATAGCCCCCACCCTACTTGCCTTTCATAAGCTCCTTAAAACCCACCTGTGTCGTCAGGCATGGGGGAACTGAGATATTCTTTCCCCCTAGGCTTCTACAATTTATGCATGGTATGTTTGTATGTATGTTTGGTCTTTATAACAAGGGTTTTTAGCTGTTTTACTATTGGATTGTCACATGCTGTTTTTACCACTGTTGTTAGCCGCCCCGAGTCCATGGAGAGGGGCGGCATACAAGTCAAATAAATAAATAAACAAACAAACAAACAAACAAATAATATCAATCAATCTGTGGTTATTTTGATAATGCTAATGATATTTTATTATCAGTACCTTCCTAGTCCTAGATTGTATCCCTCCATTCATGCAATGTAGGGTTGCATTGGATTTTTTGGCTGCTGTTGCACATTGTTGGCTCATGTTTAGCTGGTTGTCCATTAAAGACTCCAAGATCCCTCTTGCAGTCACTGCTATTGAGTGTAATTAAATTCACTTCTACTTCCAGTTAGCAGGAGGAGTTTTGCTCCCAGCCAATACCTCGGAGCCTGCCCCCATTCATTCACATACCCAATTGTTCTACTTCTTTGTAACATAAAATTACATTTTGCCAAGAGAAGGCAGAGTTAAAAATATAATAGAGGGGGGATAATGAAGGCTTTTAAAAAAAGAATTCCATCAAATTCACATTTTAGAAACATAGAAGATTGATGGCTGAAAAAGACCTCATGGTCCATCTAGTATAAGGGCAGACTAGGTGGACCATGAGGTCTTTTTCTGCCGTCAATCTTCTATGTTTGAGAAAGGAAGGATTTAGGGATAGTGATTTCTGACAGTCTCAAAATGGGTGAGCAGTGTGGTCGGGCAGTAGGAAAAGCAAGTAGGATGCTTGACTGCATAGCTAGAGGTATAACAAGCAAGAAGAGGGAGATTGTGATCCCGCTATATAGAGCGCTGGTGAGACCACATTTGGAATACTGTGTTCAGTTCTGGAGACCTCACCTACACAAAGATATTGACAAAATTGAACGGGTCCAAAGACGGGCTACAAGAATGGTGGAAGGTCTTAAGCATAAAACGTATCAGGAAAGACTTCATGAACTCAATCTGTATAGTCTGGAGGACAGAAGGAAAAGGGGGGACATGATCAAAACATTTAAACATGGTAAAGGGTTAAATAATGTTCAGGAGGGAAGTGTTTTTAATAGGAAAGTGAACACAAGAACAAGGGGACACAATCTGAAGTTAGTTGGGGGAAAGATCAAAAGCAACATGAGAAAATATTATTTTACTGAAAGAGTAGTAGATCCTTGGAACAAACTTCCAGCAGACGTGGTTGGTAAATCCACAGTAACTGAATTTAAACATGCCTGGGATAAACATAGATCCATCCTAAGATAAAATACAAAAAATAGTATAAGGGCAGGCTAGATGGACCATGAGGTCTTTTTCTGCCGTCAGCCTTCTATGTTTCTATGTTTTTAAAATATGAATTTGGCATTTTTTTTAAAGCCTTAATTTTTTGGGTGGATGTTTTTGAGAAAAGGTTCTTATTGAATTTGTCTATGTAAGGCCACCAATTTCCTTCAAATACCAATTGATCTACCTTAATCCCAAAACATAAGATGATTTTGTCTATTTTCATTTATTATATGAGGGTTACCTGGAAAGTATGGTTACAAGGCACGTAGCTCTTGTGGGGAATGTTCGCGGGGGAAGTTGGTACTACTATTGTGTAGCGGGAAGCCAGTGGAAGCGAACGAGAAGTTCCAGTGGTCAGTAGATCATCAACTGGTGTTGCGGTGGAGGTTAGAGATGACCATCCTCATTCTGTTCCCCTCCAAGTGTGAAGTGTACGCTGTAATATGCTACCTGAATACTAAGAGCATGAATGCTGTTGTGATGGGTGCCCAAGATTTTTGCACAATGGATGCCCAAGATTTTTCTCGACGATTACCGAGTTTCGAATTTTTGGGCTGAAGGAGAAGGCACCACTGCATTGATTGATGTTTGCTTTCTGGAGTATGGTGATAAGCT
>NC_091956.1:9112461-9139961 GCF_031021105.1 Erythrolamprus reginae
TCTATCTATCTATCATCTATTGATAGATAGATAGATAGATAGATGATAGATAGGTAGGTAGGTAGGTAGATAGATGATAGATAGATGATAGATGATAGATAGATAGATAGATAGATAGATAGATAGATAGATAGATAGATAAAATAAGATGCAACTATCCCCATTCCACCACAGCAAAGGAAAAATTAACATTTGCTTGTTTCACTTCTACAAAGTCAAGGTTGCACGAACCGTATTTTTCGGAGTATAAGATTTATTTATTTATTTATTCTATTTATTAGATTTTTATGCCGCCCTTCTCCTTAGACTCAGGGAGGCTTACAACATGTTAGCAATAGCACTTTTTAACAGAGCCAGCCTATTGCCCCCACAATCCGGGTCCTCATTTTACCCACCTCGGATGGATGGTTCAACCTTGAGCAGGTGATGAGATTTGAACCGCTGACCTACAGATATACAATCAGCTTCAGTGGCCTGCAGTACAGCATACCCCGGCTCAAATATGCACCTTTTTCCTCCCTAAAAGAGGCTGAAAATTCAGGTGCATCTTATACTCTGAATGCAGGTTTTTTGGAAACTTTTCCCCCCAGCCCTAACTAGGTGCTAACGGTCTTCCCTTGCAGGTTTTTTCATTGTTAAGAATTGCAAAGAATGTTTCCCAATCCCTAGGTCTTTGCAGAGTTTTTTTTCATTGCTCTAAATTGCTCCAAGTAAGTAACCAGGTGCTAATGATGTTTCCTGCTTGCAAGCTCTTTCATTGTTACTCTCTGCTAAGAATGTTTTCCGAGCCCTGTCTTTGCAGAGTTTTTTTCCATTGCTCTAACTTGCTCCAAATGTTTGTTTCTATCCATAACCAGGTGCTAATGATGTTTCCAGCTCTTACTGCTTGCAAGCTCTTTCATTGTTACTCTCTGCTAATAATGTTTTCCAAGCCCTGTCTTTGCAGGGGTTTTTTCATGGCTCTAACTTGCTCCAAATGTTTCTTTCCAGCCCTAACCAGGTGCTAACAATGTTCCCAGCTCTTACTGGCTTGCAATCTCTTTCATTGTTACTCTCTCCAAATAAGGTTTTTTTAAAAGCCCTAACCGGGGGATAAAATTATGTCCTGAAACTGACCAGACTGTCTAAATATCTGGTAAGCAGATTCTTTCCCCTATTTTCCTCCCCAAAAACTAAGGTGTGTGTTATACCCCGAAAAATACGGTAATCCTTTTCTCTGAACAAAATAAAAAATAAAGAATCACGTCACCTCTGGATTTTCCCATGCTAACGTGAACCAAATCTATTTTGGGCCGTTACAGCCAGAGGAGAACTTCGCCCAAAGTTGCTTCTTGTAGCTAAGCTTTTGAAAAGCAATTAGAGATTGGAGTCAAGACTCCGCTGCTATGCTTTTCCCCATCCTTTCTCTCTACCCCTCCCGCCCCGATCCCCCCCCATCAAATATGAACCCTCTGGCACACAGCCAAGGCAAATCGTTCTAATAATAAAATCCACAAACCTGCGTAAATATTGAAGGGCAGCGAGAGCCAAACCACATTCTACAGATGTATCTAACGTTGGATCTCCAAGCAGCAGAGACCTTAAATCAGCCCGACCAGATGCTGAATTGCTAGCCTCGCTTGGCACTATAAAACCTTTAAAATAGGGGTACTTTTCTTTTAATGCACGAGGTCCTAGTGAGTTAAACCCGTCTTTCTTTTACAGAGGATGATAAGATGAAAGCAGAATTTTACCGGATCAATTTTTGGCTTTCTTTCTGTCTTTCTTTTTTTTGGGACCTACCCATCAATCCGTTTCGAGCCAAGATAGCACATCTTCCATTAAGTGTTTCAGAAGTGGTCCAGGGCAGGTTTTTCTGAGACATGTGGCCTGCCGAGATTGCACTCCTGTGGATTCCCCGTCTCTTTATTGGGGAAGTAAAAGGTTCCATGGAAGCTCCACATTTGAACTGGTGAAAAATCTCAACTCGCGCTAGCAACAGAACAGAACGGACTAGGACTAGACTAAGACTAGGACCAGGACCAAGACCAAGACTAGACTAGGAATAGGAATAGGAATAGGAATAGGAATTGGAATAGGAATAGGAATAGGAATAGGAATAGGAATAGGAATAGGAATAGGAATAGGAATAGGAATAGGAATAGGAATAGGAATAGACTAGGACTAGGACTAGGATTGAACTAGGACTAGACTAGGACTAGACTAGGCTAGAGTAGAGTACACTAGACTAGACTAGGCTAGGCTAGGCTAGGCTAGGCTAGGCTAGAGTAGAGTAGACTAGACTAGACTAGACTAGGACTAGGATAGATTAAACTAGGATGACAGTAAGACTAGGACTAGGATTGAACTAGGACTAGGAATAGACTAGACTAGACTAGACTAGGACTAGGACTAGATTAGACTAGGACTAGGATTGAACTAGGACTAGACTAGACTAGGGTAGAGTAGAGTAGACTAGACTAGACTAGGACTAGGACTAGACTAGGACTAGATTGCACTAGGACTACACTAAGACTAGGACTAGGCTAGGTTAGGCTAGGCTAGAGTAGACTAGACTAGACTAGGACTAGGATAGATTAGACTAGGACGACACTAAGACTAGGACTAGGATTGAACTAGGACTAGGAATAGACTAGACTAGGAATAGACTAGACTAGGAATAGACTGGACTAGGAATAGACTGGACTAGACTAGGACTAGGACTAGGAATAGAACTAGACTAGGACTAGGACTAGGACTAGATTAGACTAGGACTAGGATTGAACTAGGACTAGGACTAGACTAGGGTAGACTAGACTAGACTAGACTAGACTAGGACTAGGACTAGACTAGGACTAGGACTAGATTACACTAGGACTACACTAAGACTAGGACTAGGATTGAACTATGACTAGGACTAGACTAGGACTAGGAATAGATGAGACTAGACTAGACTAGACTAGGGTAGAGTAGACTAGGGCAGAGTAGACTAGACTAGACTAGGACTAGGACTAGAAATAGACTAGGACTAGGACTAGATTACACTAGGACTACACTAAGACTAGGACTAGGATTGAACTAGGACTAGGACTAGATTAGGAATAGACTAGGACTAGGAATAGATGAGACTAGACTAGGACTAGACTAGGACTAGAAGAGACTAGAAGAGACGTACAAATTTGTACGCATGTAACACAGACCTCAAATGCATTGAGTCCCCACAGTGCGATTTTGATGCCTTATTAAATATTAAATTCCCCCCTTGCTTAGTTCTGGGTTTGCCTCCTTGATTTCTGAGAAGTTGACAGCTGAGGCAGATGGTACGGGAGCGATCTGTGTAACCTCCCTATTTGTGTGAGTGTTTCACATCCTTTGATTAGTTCCAGGACAGCAAAAACAAAGCAAAATATGCAGGCACACGAGGGAGAAACGAGAGGGGGCAAGAAAAGAGACAACAGACAAGGTTGAAATTCCTACAGTGCTGATTGTCTGCGAGGCAGATATTTATTGTCGGATAAAATCGGTGTTCTCTCCACACCTGTCATCCTAATTATAGCAAAGACAAGGTGTTTTTTTTTTTCTGCCGATCGGCGATGAAGCTGATGCCTGCTCTAAGCTCAGCGACATTTCTTCACCTGCTTTTCCTTCAATTTTGCACCTGGCGATAAAGTGATTAGGCAGAGCGTGCCCACAATCAAATCATAATTGCTATTTAAGTCACAAACTCGGCACGGCCTGGTGGTCAGAATATTAAAAGAAGACCTGGGAACACCTGGATCTCAGGTGGGGACTTGGTGGGTGGCCTTGGGCAATCTGTTTTCGTTCAGCCAAAGGCACAAAAGGCTGAAGGGTAGAAATAATAGCATAGTTTACAGGGATTTTGGAGAAGATTCATCAGATTATGGCCTATAAAGCCTTACATGGCATCGGACCGGAAGGTCTGGTAGGGAAGGTTTGCCTATTTGCCGATGACTCTAAAGTGTGCAATAGAGTTGATATTCCTGGAGGCATCTGTAATATGGTAAATGATTTAGCTTTACTGGATAAATGATCAAAGCAATGGAAACTGCAGTTTCATGTTTCCAAATGTAAAATAATGCACTTGGGGAAAAGGAATCCTCAATCTGAGTATTGCATTGGCAGTTCTGTGTTAACAAAAACTTCAGAAGAAAAGGATTTAGGCGTAGTGATTTCTGACAGTCTCAAAATGGGTGAGCAGTGCAGTCAGGCAGTAAGGAAAGCGAGTAGGATGTTGGCTGCATAGCTAGAGGTATAACAAGCAGGAAGAGGGAGATAATGATCACGGTATATAGAGTGCTGGTGAGACCACATTTGGAATACTGTGTTCAGTTCTGGAGACCTCACCTACAAAAAGATATTGACAAAATTGAACGGGCCCAAAGACGGGCTACAAGAATGGTGGAAGGTCTTAAGCATAAAACGTATCAGGAAAGACTTCATGTACTCAATCTGTATAGTCTGGAGGACAGAAGGAAAAGGGGGGACATGATCGAAACATTTAAATATGTGAAAGGGTTAAATAAGGTCCAGGAGGGAAGTGTTTTTAATAGGAAAGTGAACCCAAGAACAAGGGGACACGATCTGAAGTTAGTTGGGGGAAAGATCAAAAGCAACGTGAGGAAATATTATTTTACTGAAAGAGTAGTAGATCCTTGGAACAAACTTCCAGCAGATGTGGTTGGTAAATCCACAGTAACTGAATTTAAACATGCCTGGGATAAATAGAGATCCATCCTAAGATAAAATACAGGAAATAGTATAAGGGCAGACTACATGGACCATGACGTCTTTTTTTGCCATCAGTCTTCTATGTTTCTAAAATGTGAATTTGATGGAATCCTCTAAAAAAAAATTTCACTTTAGCCTGGCCCAAAAAACCAGAAATGCAAACTTTTAAAAATACTGCATATATCTATTTGCTGGTTGCCACCGATGCAAAAAATATTGTGCTTCGTCAAAAAAAAAAAAGTTAACCATTTTTCTGGCAGCCAAAGGAAGCTTGCTACTCACATGGGATCGAAATTTGTTACTGGGTCCCTGATTTAAAAAAAATCACTGAGTTGGGAGAAAGGTTGGGGCTTGCTAAAATACAGCTTGTAAAAACAGGCTTTGCTGGGTTGTTCATTTGTAAACAAATACGTCCTACCGAACGAGTAAAGGTCACTTTGGTGTGCTTATGCTAACATATTCCTGTGATCTAAATTGCAATTTAGAAATACCCTGAGTCAACAAAATAGCTGCCAGTTAGGATTTGGACAGTGCTGGCATTCGTTTGAATTTGTGTTTTGTTTTTTAAAAAAAAGCAAAATATAATAACAGAATTTGAAGGGACCTTGGAGAACTTCTAATTTAACCTGCTGCCCAAGCAGGAGACCTAATCCCATTTAATAATAATAATTAATAATAATTTATTGGATTTGTATGCCTCCCCTCTCCGTAGACTCGGGGCGGCTAACAACAATGATAAAAACAGCATAATAAAACAACTAAAAACCCTTATTATAAAACCAAACATACACACAAACATACCATGCATAACTTGTAATGGCCTAGGGGGAAGGAATATCTCAACTCCCCCATGCCTGGTGGTATAAATGAGTCTTGAGTAGTTTACGAAAGACAGGGAGGGTGGGGGCAATTCTAATCTCTGGGGGGAGTTGGTTCCAGAGGGCTGGGACCGCCACAGAGAAGGCTCTTCCCCTGGAGCCCGCCAAACGACATTGTTTAGTCGACGGGACCCAGAGAAGGCCAACTCTGTGGGACCTTATCGGTCGTTGGGATTTGTGCAGTAGCAGGCGGTTCTGGAGGTACTGTGGTCCAAAGCCATGTAGGGCTTTAAAGGTGATGACCAACACTTTGAATTGTGACTGGAAACTGATCAGCAGCCAATGCAAGCCATGGAGTGTTGAGGAAACATGAGCAAATCTTGGAAGCCCCACGATGGCTCTCGCAGCTGCGTTCTGCATGATCTGAAGTTTCCGAACACTTTTCAAAGGTAGCCCCATGTAGAGAGCGTTGCAGTTGTCAAACCTTGAGGTGATGAGGGTATGAGCGACTGTGAGCAATGACTCCCTGTCCAAATAGGGCCGCAACTGGTGCACCAGGCAAACCTGGGCAAACGCCCTCCTTGCCACAGCCGAAAGATGATGTTCCAATGTCAGCTGTGGATCGAGGAGGACGCTCAAGTTGCGCACTCTCTCTGAGGGGGTCAGTAGTTCCCCCCCCAGGGTAATGGACAGACAGATGGAATTGTCCTTGGGAGGCAAGACCCACAGCCACTCCGTCTTGTCTGGGTTGAGTTTGAGTTTGTTTCCAACAAGTGGTTCTTCAAAATCTCCAGAGGCAACCTCGGCAAGAAGTTTGCCATGACAACAGTGAGAACAATTAACCAGTGGAACAATTTGCTTCCAGAAGTTGAGAAGCACCTGAAGAGGGATATAATGGAACTGGAAAATGTGCAAAAAAGGGCCACAACAATGATCGAGAAGACATGTTGAAACTCTAGAAAGAGTGCCAAGAATTTTACATATTGGCAAAAAGAATCAGAATGCTAAATATAAACTTGGAGTATATGTCACATGTTTTTTGCTGAATTTGAAAATTAAGGGAGACTAGGATAGATCTATTTTGGCCTTATTTTGGCCTCATCAGCTAGCCATACCCACTGGGACTTGAACCTGCAACCTTTGCCTTGTAAGGCAGAGAATTATCCTCTAGGCTACAGTATCCAATCCCTTCAGCTCTGCACCAGGGAAGGGTTACATATTTTTGTGTCGAATCACCCTGGTGTATTGAAGGAACATCACAGCTTCTTATTTGCCTCTTGGCCCAACCCAGGGCTATTTCCAAGGCAGTTAATTTTATTGATAGCCGACAATTCTATCTGTATATGTCACATGTTTTTTTTTTTGCTGAATTTGAAAATTAAGGGAGACTAGGATAGATCTATTTCGGCCTTATTTTGGCCTCATCAGCTAGTCATACCCACTGGGACTTGAACCTGCAACCTTTGCCTTGTAAGGCAGAGAATAGTGTACACACACACACACACACACACACACACACATATATGGTGTACACATGCATATGGCATATATATACATATTGCACACAGGCACACAAAAATATACATTATCTACTATATAAAGTATATGTACCCACACCCACACAAAGCTCTTCTAAATTTATACACATTTGATCTCATTTACTGTGATAGGAAAAACATACCCAGAACCCAGAAGGGAAAAAAAGGGAAAAAAATCAATTTTTTTCTACCAGTTCTGCATACCTGACTGTATTGGTAGGAGCCCATCCCTGTGCCAGATGCAACATTCTTTTTTATTGCAAGAAAAAATCAGGACTTTTCTTAATTTTTGTCTCTCGTCTCCAAGAAAATGCTGCTTAGCTGAAGTCAATTGTATTTCTGAACGCCGGAAATTACCTTTCCAAAACTATGCCAAGGATTTTCCTCCCTTGACTGGAAATAGATGAATAAGTTACCGTATGTTTCTATGGTAGTGTGCAAAGAGTTCTAGAAATGTCTATGGATCTTCCTACATTGATATCTAAAGTAGATTGTACTCATGGCGTGACTTCCTCGCTTCTTTTGTGTTCTGTCGAGCTCTCTGGTAGAATCCTCCCAAAAATGCACAGATACAATTTCAGACACACACACGTTTGAAAATTCAAAACAATGTTCTTTATACCGAAAATAAACGACGCACTCTTTTTGTATAGCAAAGAGCACTCGTCTCCAAACAAACTGGTAATTTGTACAAGTCCCTTATCAGTTCTGAGATACTTAGCTTGCAGCTGCGAGGCAATTCACAGTCCTTCTTCTTTCACAAAGTGAAACACACTTTGCTCTGGTTTAGTTTCAATGCGGGGAAAAATCAGCACACAAAGGTCGAAGTCAGCAAGGCAGGCAAGAAACACAACGATCAGATAATCCTCCACAATGGCCAAATTTATAGCAGCCTCACTAATTGCCACAGCCCCACCCAACCACAGGTGGCCTCATTTTCTTTGATAATAATCTCTCAGTTGTTGTTGCCTATGCATCGCTCTCCGCATGCATGGCTGTATCATTAACTCTTGTTCCAAATCCAAAGAGGAGCTAGATAATTGATCTCCTTCTGAGCTGTCTGCCACACTCTCCTCCTCCCTGGCACTCATGTCTTCTTGGTCAGAGGAGCCTTCACCAGCAGATTCCACCGGGAGCAAAACAGGCCTGCAGTGTGTGGATGTCTCCCCCACATCCACAGTCCTTGGGGTAGGAGCTGGGCCAGAGCTAACCACAACATTTTGTATAGGATGTGATTCAGGAAAAGAGTTGGCTACGAGCTACCGACATGTGCCTGGCAAAATGTGGATAGATTGCTTATGTTAGGAACAGCTGTTGTTTTCCTGAACTGACAAATGTTCAAATGACTGAGGATCTGGAAAACTGCTTAACATTAAATGGAGACCCTTATGGATGTGGGGGTCTGAGCAGGATAATATGGAAAGAGATATTCCGTTAGGAATCCTGATTCATGAAGCAAATTAAGTTTTGGAAGCGAAAGACCTGCCTCTCAAATGGATCTTGAAACATAGCAAAACGGGGTAATACAATAATTGCACCCTACATATTTTTTTTTAAAAAAAGAGCTTTTCATTATTTGCAGAATTGTTTTTTTAAAATAAAATTCTAAATAGTTATTTGGAAAAGTTTAAGAGTTTAACTCAAGAGGTGGCCAAAGTCATATTCTAAGCCAGGCCAACTTTGAATTTGGCCCCATCAGTTCAATTTAACCTGGATGCAAGAACATAATTTCTTATGAACTGTGTTTTTTTTTCCTCCAGAGGAAACTGGAAATAAACTTAAATAGCATATTAAATTAACCGTCAGTTCTGTTTTGAAAAAAAGAAGTCATTCAAAGGGGTAAATCAGGGACAAGAGACCCCAGCAATGTATTAAAATGTACACCACAGTCTTAAACATAGAAACATAAAAACATAGAAGACTGACGGCAGAAAAAGACCTCATGATCCATCTCGTCTGCCCTTTTACTATTTTCTGTATTTTATCTTAGGATGGATATATGTTTATCCCAGGCATGTTTAAATTCAGTTACTATGAATTTATCTACCACATCTGCTGGAAGTTTGTTCCAAGGATCTACTACTCTTTCAGTAAAATAATATTTTCTCATGTTGCTTTTGATCTTTCCCCCAACTAACTTCAGATTGTGTCCCCTTATTCTTGTGTTCACTTTCCTATTAAAAACACTTCCCTCCTGGACCTTATTTAACATATTTAAATGTTTTGATCATGTCCCCCCTTTTCCTTCTGTCCTCCAGACTATACAGATTGAGTTCATTAAGTCTTTCCTGATACGTTTTATGCTTAAGACCTTCCACCATTCTTGTAGCCCGTCTTTGGACCCATTCAATTTTGTCAATATCTTTTTGTAGATGAGGTCTCCAGAACTGAACACAGTATTATTCCAAATGTGGTCTCACCAGCGCTCTATATTTCGGGGTCACAATCTCTCTCTTCCTGCTTGTTATACCTCTAGCTATGCAGCCAAGCATCCTACTTGCTTTCCCTACCGCCTGACTGCAGTCTTGATAAAGAAAATGTGTTTATTAGGCAAGGTGCTCATCAATGTTCACATTTTCATGCTAGCTTTAAAAAAAAAACACCCCAAATTGCAAAGCAATGCAGAAATAACATAGGGCACTGTTGATGCTGGGAAAAAAAAATTCAAAAATGGGCAAAGCTAATGGGAAGAATTTTTACCATCTCTTGTGTAAAGAAGCCTGATATTCCATTGGTAGCTTTGGCTTCCTTCTCAATCAAACCAATCTACAACTGTCATAAAGCCATGGGACGGTGCTATATTTTCACATCTCTGCAGTTCAGTAAACACCGGCCCTTTGGATCCAGAAACAGCACATTTCCCTCCTTCCCCGTGGTGTAAAGTTCCATGTATTGGTGTAAAGAAACTTTTATCCAATCTTTCCTGGCTTTCTATTTCAGTTGTGGACCACCTAGAGAAGTTGACATTGGACTTTAACGTCATCGGTTGAGAAAAACAGAAGGAAAACATGTTACAAGTTTGGTTGGATTGCAGTAAAAACAGGAACAAGTTATATTGGGGCATTTTAATTTCTGGTCATTTTATTAACAGAACTTTTTTTCTTCTTCTTCTGCCTATCCTACTTTCTCCTCCACCACATGAAACACGTAAAATCCCATCGCATTATTATTTCACAAACTCGAGAGATCTTTTGCGAGGGTCATGCTCCGTGGGCAGCCGAGGCCACTGGGATTTTTCACACCAGACTCAATGGAAACTCAATGTTTAAATTCAGTTACTGTGGATGCATCGGACGGTGCTAGCCCTCGAAAAACATTGGAATAAAAAAGGAAAACATGCGAGCACTGAAAGAAATGTAACATAATCAGCGTGGGGCAAGGAGAACAGCAACATATGTGTTTCGCTGCCCAAAATTCTGTGTTTTTCCTTTCCCGGCTATGAAGAAATGAGGAGGGGAAGGGAGCATTTATTTAGCATTTTGCTGGAGATGTGAATGTGAAGGACAAATGCTCTGTCCTTCACATTGGCAAAAAGAATCAGAACACCAAATATCTCCGGGACCGCCTTCTGCCGCACGAATCCCAGCGACCAGTTAGGTCTCACAGAGTTGGCCTTCTCCGGGTCCCGTCGACTAAACAATGTTGTTTGGTGGGACCCCAAGGGAACAGCCTTCTCTGTGGTGGCCCCGACCCTTTGGAACCAACTCCCCCCAGATATCAGAGTTGCCCCCACCCTCCTTGCCTTTCGTAAGCTCCTTAAAACCCACCTCTGTCGTCAGGCATGGGGGAATTGAGACTTTCCCTTCCCCCTAGGCTTATAAAATTTATGCATGATATGTTTGTATGTATGATTGATCTCTTAAATTGGGGTTTTTAAATTAACTTAAATATTAGATTTGTTTATATTGTCTTATTATTGTTGTTAGCTGCCCCGAGTCTACGGAGAGGGGCGGCATACAAATCTGATAGATAGATAGATAGATAGATAGATAGATAGATAGATAGATAGATAGATAGATAGATAGATAGATAGATAGATACCTTACTCCACCAGACTTGCAATACTTCGATTAGACAACTTACAACTTCGACACCTCCGTTCCGACTTAACTATAGTTCACAAAATCATATACTATACCAAAATGTCCTTTCTGTTAATGACTACTTCACCTTCAACTGCAACAACACACGAGCACATAGTAGATTTAAACTAAATGTTAACCACTCTAAACTAGACTGCAAAAAATACAACTTCAGCAATAGAGTGATCAGCACCTGGAATGCACTACTGGGTTCTGTGGTTTCTACTCCTAGCCCCAAAACCTTTAACCATAGATTATCTACAATTGACCTCTTCCCCTTTCTAAGAGGTCTATAAGGGGCGTGCATAAGTGCACCATTGTGCCTACCCTCCCTGTTCTATTGCCTTTTATCATTACTTTTTATCATTACTTTCTATGGTTGTTTATACAAATGACCATCCTATAATTGAATGAATGAATGAATAAATAAATAAATACATAAATCAATCAATCAATCAATCAATTGAATAATCAAGACCTTACAGACAACCCCCACTCTGTAAAAGACCTTGGAATACTCATATCAAATGACCCAAGTGCCAAAGCCCACTGAAACAACATCACCAAAAAGGCCTCGAGAGTTGTTAACCTAATCCTACATAGCTTCTGCTCCGGCAACCTCATGCTACTAATCAGAGCTTACAAAACTTTTGCCAGACCTATTCTGGAATACAGCTCTTCAGTCTGGAACCCTCATCGCTTCTCAGACATAAACGCCCTAGAAAATGTCCAAAGATATTTTACCAGAAGAGCCCTTCGCTCCTCCACTCACAACAGAATATCCGACAAGACTAGACTTACAATCCTGGGTCTTGAAAGCTTAGAACTCTGTTGACTCAGACATGACCTAAGCATAGCCCCTAAAATTATATGATACAATGTCCTTCCAGTCAATGACTACTTCACCTTCAACCTCAACAACACACAAGCACACAACAGATTCAAACTCAATGTAAACCACTCCAAACTAGACTGGGAAAAGTATGACTTTGGTAATTGAGTGGTTGATGCTTGGATTCTGTAGTGTCATCTCCTAACCTCAAAAATTTTACACTTGGATTGTCCACTGTTGACCTCTCCAGATTCCTAAGAGGTCAGTAAGGGGCGTGCATAAGTGCACCAGAATGCCTCCCGTCCCCTGTCTTAATGTCTCTTTATGTCTTACTATCACTCTGTATATGAATATTACTATTTCTAATGTATTATGTACTTGACAAAACAAACAAACAAATAAATAAGTAAATAAAATAGAGTTGGGAGATTAACAGGCAATGAGAATACGAGGGTCGCCCAGAAAGCAATGCATCACATGTTTTTTCTTCAACAATTATTTATTGAACACAATGAAACTTACACACAAGAAAGAATGATGTTTCTTCTACACTCCCTAAAGTCAACAACTTAGCTATGCTGGCTTGAGAATTCTGGGAGCTGAAGTCCACAAGCCATAAAGTTGCCGATGATACCCAGTTATACATCTCCACCCCATGTCCAGTCAACGAAGCAGTGGAAGTGATGTGCCGGTGCCTGGAGGCTGTTGGGGCCTGGATGGGTGTCAACAAACTCAAACTCAATCCAGACAAGACGGAGTGGCTGTGGGTCTTGCCTCCCAAGGACAATTCTATCTGTCCATCCATTACCCTGGGGGGGGGGAATTATTGACCCCCTCAGAGAGGGTCCGCAACTTGGGCGTCCTCCTCGACCCACAGCTCACATTAGAGAAACATCTTTCAGCTGTGGCGAGGGGGGCGTTTGCCCAGGTTCGCCTGGTGCGCCAGTTGCGACCCTATTTGGACCAGGAGTCATTGCTCACAGTCACTCATGCCCTCATCACCTCGAGGCTCGACTACTGTAACGCTCTCTACATGGGGCTACCTTTGAAAAGTGTTCGGAAACTTCAGATTGTGCAGAATGCAGCTGCGAGAGCAATTATGGGCTTCTCTAAATATGCCCATATCACTCCAACACTCCGCAGTCTGCATTGGTTGCCGATCAGTTTCCGGTCACAATTCAAAGTGTTGGTTATGACCTATAAAGCCCTTCATGGCCCCGGACCAGAATATCTCTGGGACCGCCTTCTGCCGCACGAATCCCAGCGACCGGTTCGGTCCCACAGAGTCGGCCTTCTCCGGGTCCCGTCGACTAAACAATGCCGTCTGGCGGGACCCAGGGGAAGAGCCTTCTCTGTGGCGGCTCCGACCCTCTGGAACCAGCTCCCCCCTGAGATTAGGATTGCCCCCACCCTCCTTGCCTTTCGCAAACTTCTTAAAACCCACCTCTGCCATCAGACATGGGGGAACTGAAAGATCTCCCCCTTGCCCATGTTGTTTTGGTGTTAGATTGATTGTGTGCTTGTGTTTTTTTTTAATATTCTGGGGTTGTTTTTTTATGAATTTTTAGCTTAAATTGTAATTGGATTGGTGGGTATTGGATTTGTTATTATGTATTGTTTTTACCTTATTGTGAGCCGCCCCGAGTTTGCGGAGAGGGGCGGCATATAAATCCAATAAATCTAATCTAATCTTGCCACGTTTGGGGACCCCTCTTCTAGAAAGAGTATTCAAGTGCTAAGAAGTCTTTCTTTTTCTTCCTGTGCCATGAGAAGAATTCTGGAAAAACAACATTATTTGCTGATCTTTTGCCAACCCCCATCATGAGATGCTTCCAAGAGAGAGCAGGAGAAATATTCTAAATTAAGAAGCGAGATGTTGATTCTGATCTTTCGATAACAACTCCTTTTTTAAAAATTCCATTTTTTTTAAAAGGACTCATGTTTGCTCAGAGGCACAAGGTGTTAAAATGTGATATAAATATTTACTATTGCTACAAATAGCCGGGCAAAGTATGTTATCAAGAAGATCAAGAATGACTCACGCAGCCTATTAGACTGTGCTAGGAATATTCTCTCCTGGCCACGGTTCCACTGGATAAATTGCTGAATGGTCTTATTTTTAGCCAGAGGAGAACCAGTTTGCAGTAAAGTGCGTTTTTTTCTTTTCTAGTCTTCAGCCAAGCAGCTCTAAGAAATATTAAATATTAAAAAGCATTTTAATATACATTTTATTTTTAAAAGTTAAAAAGAATATAAAAGAAAAAAATCAATGCAAAATGAAGCGAACAAAGAGAGGAAGAGGAGGAGGGAGGAGAAGAGGAGAAGATGGAGAGAAGGAGGAAGAAGAGGAGGAGGGGAGGAGGAGGAGGAAAAAAGAGAAGGAGGAAGAGGAAGGAGAAGAACAGGAGGGGGAGGAGGAGGAAGAAGGAGAGGAGGAGGAGAAGGAGAGGGGGAGGAGAAGGAGAAAGGAGAAGACGGAGAGGAGGAAGAAGAGATGGAGGAGGAGGAGGAGGAGAGGAGGAGAAAAGAGGAGGAGGAGGAGGAAGGAGAAGAAGAGAAGAAGGATAGATAGAAGAGGAGAAGAAGGAGGAGGAGAAGGAGAAGGAAAAGGATGGATAGAAGGAGGAGGTGGAGGAAGGAGAAGAAGAGGAGAAGGATAGAAGAGGAAAAGGAGAGGAGGATGAGAAGAAGAGGAGGAGGAGGAAGGAGAAGAGGAGGAAGGAAAAAGAGTAGAAGGAAGTAGAGGAGGAGGAAGGAGAAGAAGAGGAGGAGGATAGATAGAAGAGGAGAAGAAGGAGGAGGATGAGAAGAAGAAGGAGAAGAAGAGGAAAAGGATAGATAGAAGGAGGAGATGGAGGAAGGAGAAGAAGAGGAGAAGGATAGATAGAAGAGGAAAAGGAGAGGAGGACGAGAAGAAGAGGAGGAGGAAGGAAAAAGAGTAGAAGGAAGTAGAGGAGAAGGAGAAAGGAGAAAAGAAGGAAAGGAGGAGGTGGAGGAAGAGGGGAGGAGGAGGAGGACAAAGAAACATCTAATATTCTTTGCAGCAAATATAAGTACTGTGGGATTAGAAAGTCTTAGCCTATGATTACAAAAAAAGCTTACTTTTCCCCTCTATTATCCAGTTTTTCTTCTAATCATCAAAATCATAAATGATACATGCATTTTGTCTGTTTTATGCCAAAATTCTATAAGCGGATTTCCAGTCAGCCATCAAAGTTAGATAATGTCTTTTTCCCTAATCAAGCAAATCAACTTAGCCATCTCTGCAAGTTCGATCATCTCTGCAAACAGCATAAACCAAAGCTCTGTAATTTCCCTAAATCCTCCCACAGTTTATAAAATTTCTGTTTAGGGCAACATCATTCAAGAATACCTTTGTTCTCTATAGCAGCGGGGGCCCAAACCCTGGTTGATACCAGGAACTGGTTTTGTGGAAGACAAATTTTCCCTGGTGGTGGTTCGGTTTTACTCCCTTGCCCGCCTACCATTCACCTCCAGCTGTGTGGCCCAGTTCCCAACAGGCCATGGTACCGGTCGATGATTTAAGGTTTGAAGAACCTTGCTCTGGAAAAGGTGCAAAAAAGGGCAACAAGTATGATCAAGGGAATGGAGCACCTCCCTTATGAAACCAGGTTGCAACGCCATGGTCTCTTCAGCCTTGAAAGACGGCGTTTAAGGGGTGACTTGATCGAAGTGTATAAAATCATGCATGGGATAGAAAAGGTGGATAGAGAAAAATTCTTTTTTCTATCACACAATACTAGGACGAGGGGCCCCTCCCTAAAGCTCATAGGTAAGAAAGTGAGGACAAATAAAGGGAAATATTTCTTCACCCAGAGGGTCGTTGGTTTATGGAATTCACTTCCAGAAGAGGTCGTGACAGCTGTCAGCCTGGAGAGCTTCAAGGCAGGATTAGACAGATTCGGGGATGCCAAGTGTATCATAGGTGGTTATTGAAATGGATGTCCAAGTGCCGCCTCTATGTTGGTTGAGGCAGGCAGGGTTCCCTTGGGTACCATTTATTGGGGGTCAGGAGAAAGGGAGGGTTTTGCCTTCTCTTTCTGCTCAAGAAATACAATATTCAATTAGATTCTTCATGTATCACCTGCCTACCCTACCACCTGATTTAATATATATTTAATATATTTAATATATTATATTTAATATATATATATTATAATATATATTATTTATATATATTTAATTTATTAAACCAGTATTAAACCAGTTTGATATTATATACAGTGATACCTTGTCTTACAAACTTAATTGGTTCCGGGATGAGGTTCTTAAGGTGAAAAGTTTGTAAGACGAAACAATGTTTCCCATAAGAATCAATGGAAAAGCGATTAATGCGTGCAAGCCCAAACTTCACTCCTTTTGCCAGCCGAAGCGCCCGTTTTTGCGCTTCTGGGATTCCCCTGAGACTCCCCTCCATGGGAAACCACAGCTCCGAACCTCTGTGTTTTTGAGATGCTGCAGGGGAATCCCAGCATCGCAAAAACGAGTGCTTTGCTGGAGGTGGGGTTTCCCAGCCAAGGGAGCATCAGTGAAATCGCAGCATCGCAAAAACACCGAAGTCCTCGAAACCCCACCTCTGGACCTCTGTGTTTTTGCAATGCTGCGATTTCACTGAGGCTCCCCTCGCTGGGAAACCCCACTTTCAGACTTCCGTTGCCAGCGAAGTGCCCATTTTTGTGCTGCTGGGATTCCCCTGCTGGGATTCCTCTGCAGCATCACAAAAACATGGAAGTCTGGAAGTGGGGTTTCCCAGCTGCGGCGGTGGGTTTGTATGGTGAAAATAGTTTGTAAGAAGAGGCAAAAAAATCTTAAACCCCAGGTTTGTATCTCAAAAAGTTTGTATGATGAGGCGTTTGTAAGATGAGGTATCACTGTATTATCAAACTGGTCATTTGATTTGGCCAAATACAATATTCAATTTGATTCTTCATGTATCACCTGCCTACCCTACACGAAGAACCCATCCCTTGGACCAAACAGAAGGGCTGAACCTGATCCCATTACAACAATTTCCCTAATTTTAAAAGCTGGGGTCCCCCTTATATACCCCATTCCAGTGTTCCCTGATGGTTCCATCATTCTGGATGGTTCGCAACTTGGCCGTCCTCCTCGATCCACAGCTAACATTAGAAAACCACCTGTCAGCTGTGGCGAGGGGGCCGTTTGCTCAGGTTTTCCTGGTGCACCAGTTGCGGCCCTATTTGGACCAGGTGTCACTGCTCACAGTCACTCATGCCCTCATCACCTCGAGGTTTGACTACTGTAACGCTCTCTACATGGGGCTACCTTTGAAGAGTGTTCGGAAATGTCAGATCGTGCAGAATGCAGCTGCGAGAGCAATCATGGGCTTCCCCAGGTATGTCCATGTTACACCAACACTCCGCAGTCTGCATTGGATGTCGATCAGTTTCCAGTCACAATTCAAAGTGTTGGTCATGACCTATAAAGCCCTTTATGGCACTGGACCAGAATATCTCCGGGACCGCCTTCCGCCACACAAATCCCAGCGACCGGTTAGGTCCCACAGAGTTGGCCTTTTCCAGGTCCCATCGACTAAACAATGTCATCTGGAGGGACCCAGGGAAAGAGCCTTCTCTGTGGTGGTCCCGACCCTCTGGAACCAGCTCCCCCCAGAGATTAGAACGGCCCCCTCCCTCCTTGCCTTTCGTAAACTTCTTAAAACCACCTCTGCCGCCAGGCATGGGGGAATTGAGACATCTTCCCTGGGCCTATACAGTTTATGCATGGTATGTTTGTGTGTATGTTTCTTTTTAATAAGGGGTTTTCAGTGATTTTTTAATTATTAGATTTGTTATATATTGTACTGTTACTGTTGTGAGCCGCCCCAAGTCTACGGAGAGGGGTGGCATACAAATCTAATAAATAAATAAATATGAAATAAATAAATAGTGCACACACACGCTGTATCATGCACTCAAATCTGTACAGTCTGGAGGACAGAAGGGAAAGGGGGGGGACATGATCGAAACATTTAAATATGTTCAAGGGTTAAATAAGTTTTGGGGGGAAGTACAGTATTTCTAATAGGAAAGTGAACACAAGAACAAGGGGACACAATCTGAGGTTAGTTGGGGGAAAGATCAGAAGCAACGTGAGAAAATATTATTTTACTGAAAGAGTAGTAGATGCTTGGAACAAACTTCCAGCAGACGTGGTGGGTAAATCCACAGTAACTGAATTTAAACATGCCTGAGATAAACATGTATCCACCCTAAGATAAAATACAGGAAATAGTATAAGGGCAGACTAGATGGACCCTGAGGTCTTTTTCTGCCGTCAATCATCTTCTTCGTATTATTATTATTATTATTATTATTATTATTATTATTAATAATAATAATAATAATAATAATAAGTAGAAGAAGAAGAAGATGATGATGATGATTGATGTCAGAAAAAGACCTCAATAATAATAATAATAATAATAATAATAATAATAATAATAATAGAAACATAGAAACATAGAAGTCTGACGGCAGAAAAAGACCTCATGGTCCATCTAGTCTGCCCTTATACTATTTTCTGTATTTTATCTTACAATGGTTATATGTTTATCCCAGGCATGTTTAAATTCAGTTACTGTGGATTTATCTACCACGTCTGCTGGAAGTTTGTTCCAAGGATCTACTACTCTTTCAGTAAAATAATATTTTCTCATGTTGCTTTTGATCTTTCCCCCAACTAACTTCAGATTGTGTCCCCTTGTTCTTGTGTTCACTTTCCTATTAAAAATACTTCCCTCCTGAACCTTATTTAACCCTTTAATATATTTAAATGTTTTGATCATGTCCCCCCTTTTCCTTCTGTCCTCCAGACTATACAGATTGAGTTCGTTAAGTCTTTCCTGATACGTTTTACGCTTCCACCATTCTTGTAGCCCGTCTTTGGACCCGTTCAATTTTGTCAATATCTTTTTGTAAGTGAGGTCTCCAGAACTGAACACAGTATTCCAAATGTGGTCTCACCAGCATTCTATATAGCGGGATCATAATCTCCCTCTTCCTGCTTGTTATACCTCTAGCTATGCAGCCAAGCATCCTACTTGCTTTCCCTACCGCCTGACTGCACTGTTCACCCATTTTGAGACTGTCAGAAATCACGACCCCTAAATCCTTTTCTTTTGAAGTATTTGCTAACACAGAACTGCCAATACAATACTCAGATTGAGGATTCCTTTTCCCCAAGTGCATTATTTTACATTTGGAAACACTAAAATATAAAATAATAATAATAATAAACCTTAATAATAATAATAATAATAATAATAACAACAACAACAACAACAATAATTTTAATTCCGTTGTGCCTTTTTGAACATGCGCCTGTTTGCAAACGTGATTAAAGGCCGTACTTGGTTTTTCCCATGGAGGAGAGGGCTCGATAAACAAAATGCTTTAGGAATCCACATGTGATTATGTTGTCTCTCCCTTTGCCATATTTCTTTCCTTAAGAAGAAACAAATTAAAGGTTTCTCCTAGAGAGCTCAGTAACATCTGCAATATAAACAACGCTGACATTTGTTTCATTTGGTTGGTCTTCAAGCTTTCCGAAAAACCTTCAAGCTCTCTTGGCCATTGAGGTTTTCAGCTGTGCCGGAGTGTGGGTTTTGTACGCTTTTGCATTGGGAACGTGGCCAACTTTTGAAGAACCTCTAAGAAAACAATCAAAAGGGGAAAGGGTGAAACCCCCAGAAACATGGCAGCCATTGGGGGAGACCTCCCACCTCTCACTTCAACCCCATCATGTGGGGAGCTTTCCTGAGGTTGGAATAAAAATTTGGCATCGGAGAGAAGGCTTCAGATTTTATTGACAGTTGCCTATGGAAGTAAATGTTCCATAGGCCACGGAGGATCCTGAAATGGATTTGGAAGGCATATATTGTATTTTTCGGAGTATAAGATTGTTCTGTCGGCAGGATTAGGTTTACAATTCTTACTGTCTTTTTCGACAGTAAAGGAGTGGTCCATAAGAAGTTTGTTCCTCAAGGACAGACAGTTAACGCTGCCTACTACGTGGATGTGCTGGAAAGACTCCGAAAAAGGGTCATCAGGATGAGAAAAAACATCTCCACTACCTGGTAACTCCATCATGACAATGCGCTTTGCCACAACGCACTACTAGTCTGCAAGTTTCTGGTCAAACACCAGGTGCCAACGCTGCCCCCCCAGTCCTGATGTCACCCCAGGAGACCTCTTTTTGTTCCCTCAGATTAAGGCAGCCCTGAAAGGAACCAATCAGCCGTGATGAAGACCTTGCGAGAGGTCCCTGAAGACGCCTTCCAGGACGCGTACCGGTCATGGCAGAGTTGCTGGAAAAAATGTGTAGAGGCCCAAGGACAGTACTTTGAAGAATTTTAAGTGTT
Source organism: Erythrolamprus reginae (assembly GCF_031021105.1). Taxonomy (NCBI): domain Eukaryota; kingdom Metazoa; phylum Chordata; class Lepidosauria; order Squamata; family Dipsadidae; genus Erythrolamprus; species Erythrolamprus reginae. Next base: position 9,132,864 of record NC_091956.1, read on the forward strand.
TGTGCAAATCTGTTCAATAAATTACTTTTAAAAAATAATAATTGCATTACTTTTGTAATGCTCCCTGTACGGCCGACACAGTCGGAGCACACACCCCCTTTCCTGTTAAGCATTAATTTCCAGCACTCTCCTCTTCGCATGGGTTATGACCCACAGGTTTTTAGAAAACTTTCCACAAGTTTTGGCCCCCAAATTTAATTGCAGCAAAGACTGCACGCTTGCTGCTGGAACACGGTGTAACCGTTTTAAAGCCTTGATCCGAGGGATTTTAAAATAAACCTGATGAGATTCCAACCACCCTCTTCCCTTCTATTTCCTTGTAACCGCATTCGCTGCTTGGCTCTTCTGGTTTAATTGCGGGCTGCTTCAGCTTTCCACAGAGAACATCTGCATAGTGGCACACCCTGTAATTACAGGGGAAGGGATCTCTATCTGGTGATTTTGTTGATAGCTGCCGTTGCCTGGTGTTCCGCTGAACATGATTGCAAAGGACAGCTCGTTTTCGCTAAGTTGCGGCGGTGGGGAGGGGAGAAGAATCCTGAAACCTAAAATGACTCGCTTGGGGTATGTGAAAAAGAAGAAGAAGAGGAGGAGGAGGAGGAGGAAAGAAGGAGAAGAAGAAAAGAAGAAGAAGGCGAAGGCGAAGAAGAGGAAGAGGAAGAGGAGGAGGAGAAGAAAAGAAGGAGAAGAAGAGAAGAAGAAGAAGAAGAAGAGGAGGAGGAGGAGGTGGTGGAGGAAAGAAGGATAAGAAGAAAAGAAGAAGAAGAAGAAGAAGAAGAGGAGAAGGAGGAGAAGGAGGAGGAGGAAGAAACAGAAGAATAAAAAGAGGAGGAGGAGGAGAAAAGAAGGAGAAGAAGAAAAGAAGAAGAAGAAGAAGAAGAGAAGAAGAAAAAGAGGAGGAGAAGAAAAGAAGAAGAAGAAGAAGGAGAAGAAGAAGGAGAAGAAGAAAAGAAGAAGAAGAAGAAGAAGAAGAAGAAGAAGAAGAAGAAGAAGAAGAAGAAGAAGAAGATGATTGATGGCAGAAAAAGACCTCATGGTCCATCTAGTCTGCCCTTATACTATTTCCTGTATTTTATCTTAGGGTGGATATATGTTTATCCCAGACATGTTTAAATTCAGTTACTGTGGATTTACCAACCACGTCTGCTGGAAGTTTGTTCCAAGCATCTACTCCTCTTTCAGTAAAATAACATTTTCTCACGTGGCTTCTGATCTTTCCCCCAACTAACCTCAGATTTTGCCCCCTTGTTCTTGTGTTCCCTTTCCTATTAGAAATACTGTACTTCCCCCCAAACCTTATTTAACCCTTGAACATATTTAAATGTTTCGATCACGTCCCCCCTTTTCATTCTGTCCTCCAGACTATACAGATTTGAGTTCATGAAGTCTTTCCTGATACGTTTTATGCTTAAGACCTTCCACCATTCTTGTAGCCCGTCTTTGGACCCGTTCAATTTTGTCAATCTCTTTTTGTAGGTGAGGTCTCCAGAACTGGACACAGTATCCCAAATGTGGTCTCACCAGTGCTCTATACAGCGGGATCATTTAACAACTGTGTCAAGGAATGAAATAACGGTGCGAAGGAAATGTCGTAAAACAGGGCAAAAATGTATTTATTAGGAATAATCAGAGGCCAACACAGTAAAGAAAATTACTATTTAATAACACATATACTCACATCGGCAAGATTGGAATTTGCACAAATCTGGAAGCAAGAAATGACTCCAAATGAAGAGATGGTGATTAAGAAAATGTTAGACTGCGCCATATTAAGCAAATTAACATATGAAATACAAAATCAACAAAATAAGAACTACTATAGAGTGTGGGAGAAATTGTACAATTGGATAAGGAAAAAAAGGGGGTGAAAGTAGCATTAAAGGAATATAATGTATTGAAAACAGAATTGTAACGTATTAACTATTATGTCCCGTCAACTAAGCAATGTCGCCTGGCGGGACCCAGGAGAAGAGCCTTCTCTGTGGCGGCCCCGGCCCTCTGGAACCAACTCCCCCCAGAGATTAGAACTGCCCCCACCCTCCTTACCTTTCGTAAGCAACTTAAAACCCACCTCTGCCGATAGGCATGGGGGAATTGAGATCCTCTTTCCCCCTAGGCCTTTACAATTCTATGCATGGTATGTATGTATGTTTGGTTTTTATATTAATGGATTTTTAATCATTTCTAATATCAGATTACTATTGTACGCTGTTTTATTGTCGCTGTTAGCCGCCCCGAGTCTCCGGAGAGGGGCGGCATACAAATCCAATAAATAAGTAAGTAAGTAAGTAAGTAAGTAAGTAAGTAAGTAAGTAAGTAAGTAAGTAAGTAAGTAAGTAAGTAAATAAGTAAATAAGTAAATACGTAAGTAAGTAAGTAAGTAAGTAAGTAAATAAATAAATAAATAAATAAATAAATAAATAAATGTTTAATGTTTGTATGTTGGTTTGTTAGTAAAAATTTTTAAAAAGGGAGAAAAAGAAAAAAAACAGGGCAAAAAAAATCGCTTTGTAGCTGTCCTGCTTAGCAGGAGACATTTTTCAGCTCAATTGTGATGGTAACTCGACTCACCTGCAATTTATACCTCCCCGTTATTATCAACCTTGGCTGCCACATTCAATATAGCCCTGCTTTGTTTCTCAGCTGCTAGAAGCCTCTTACGATATTTTTTCCCCCCTTCTCGTTCTGGAGTCCTTTGTGCTGTGTGAGTCTCTCGTCCCATTTAGAATTGTTTATTCTTTGGGGTTTCACGCTGTCGTAGGCTACCCATCTTCAGCCAGAGTTTCATTAAAATTTGCCTTCTTGAGGTTTTCCTCTTTGCCTTTCCTACCCTCATTATCTTGAGCCCCGGCCTGATGTGATCATTCCACCGCAAGTCCTTTGGCATCTCCAGCCCATCACTCAGTTTACGTCTGGGTAATCCTCTTGTTTCTTCATCCCCCGCTGAAAAAGCATAGTAGTTAGTAAAGACAGATCAGAAATACTTTGTGCCTCCCGCTCTCGGCTGAGTTACTTTCCCCCCACAGAGATTGGAATAATTGCATGTCTTCCATTCACACTGAAGTTTCAGTCCTCTTGAGAACTTGTTGAGTTGCACAACAGCCTTAACAGATGATTGACAGAGTTGGAAGGGTTCTTTCTTTCTTTCTTTCTTTCTTTCTTCCTTCCTTCCTTCCTTTCTTCCTTCATTTCTTTCTTCCTTTCTTCCTTTCTTCCTTCCTTCCTTCCTTTCTTCCTTCCTTCCTTTCTACCTTCCTTCCTTCCTTTCTTTCTTCCTTCCTTTCTTCCTTCCTTCCTTCCTCCCTTCTTCCTTCCTTTCTTTTTTTCCCCCTTCCTTCCTTCCTTCCTTCCTTCCTTCCTTCCTTCCTTCCTTCCTTCCTGTATTTATCTACAGGGTGGACAAAAAAATGGAAACTTTTTGGCATCATAATGTTTGAACATGTTCAAATCAATCAAAACTTCACATATTTTAATGTTTTTAATTCTGTTATTTGATATGTTTTTTAAGTTACCTTTTTTTAAAACAGAAATTTAAGAAAATTGGTTATAACCTTCTCGAAATGGCAGATCTCTCAGACTTTCAAAGAGGCCAAATTGTTGGTGCTCGAATGGCAGGCGCTCGTGTAACAGAAAGTGCCCGAATGTTTGGCATTTCAAGAGGTCATGTCTCAAAAGTAATGATTGCTTTTGAAAGAGAAGGGAAAACGTCCTCAGCCAAGCACAGGTCTGGTCGAAAGTCGAAGTTGTCTGAGAGAGACCGTCAGACTCTAAAGCGAATTGTTAGAGCGGATCGCAAGACCGCAGCCCCTAAAATCACTGCAGATGTTTTTGGAGGGAGCTTAGAAGCCCATCCGTCTCTGTTGCTTCATTCTGGATTCCTGCATGACCAAGGAATTGGATTCAGTGGCCTTAATCCTGCTTCTGATTTTATCATCCTGTGGAAGCAGATATTTATTTTATTTATTTATTAATTTATTATTTTATTTTATTTATTTATTTTGTCCAATACACAATGAGAGTTTTAGTGGGTATATATATATATATATATACACACACATACATACATACATACATACATACATACATACATACACACACACACACACATAGTAAAATATATGATGAAGGTTATAGAAGAGATACTCATAGTAAAATATATCTAAGAAATAATAGAAAAGAAGGTATAGTAATAGAACATATCAATGAAAGAATAGAAGAAGAGATATAGGAATAGAAGAAAGGAATAGGAGATATAGGAGAGCAATAGGGCAGGGGACGGAAGGCACTCTAGTGCACTTGTACTCGCCCCTTACTGACCTCTTAGGAATCTGGATAGGTCAACCGTAGATAATCTAAGGGTAAAGTGTTGGGGGTTTGGGGATGACACTATGGAGTCCGGTAATGAGTTCCACGCTTCGACAACTCGGTAACTGAAGTCATATTTTTACAGTCAAGTTTGGAGCGGTGAATATTAAGTTTAAATCTGTTGTGTGCTCTTGTGTTGTTGTGGTTGAAGCTGAAGTAGTCGCCGACAGGCAGGACGTTGCAACATATGATCTTGTGGGCAATACTTAGATCTTGTTTAAAGCGTCTTAGTTCTAAACTTTCTAGGCCCAGGATTGAAAGTCTAGTCTCGTAGGGTATTCTGTTTCGAGTGGAGGAGTGAAGGGCTCTTCTGGTGAAGTATCTTTGGACATTTTCAAGGGTGTTAATGTCTGAGATGCGATATGGGTTCCAAACAGATGAACTGTATTCGAGGATGGGTGTGGCGAAAGTTTTGTAAGCTCTGGTAAGCAGCGTGAGATTGCCAGAGAAGAAGCTACGTAGGATTAGGTTTACAACTCTTGAAGCCTTCTTGGCTATATTGTTGCAGTGGGCTTTGGCACTTAAATCTTTTGTTATTAGTATACAGAAGTCTTTAACCGAGTGGGGATTATCTGTGATAATTTAAGAGCCTGGTGCTAACGGCTTCTAAAACCTGGACATGCCATAATTGTTAGTTGCACTGAGTAGGAGTGGAGAGGTTGAAAAAAAAAAAATTCATCTCTTGCCAACACTTGGTCAGCTCTTATAGAGTTTGCATCTTCAAATATGACTTTCACCTCGCAGCTTCCTGTGTTTCAGCTGTCTGTTTAGTCACAGGTTAGGATGTGGTCTGTCAAACTATCATGCCCCCCCGAAACAGTAACTCTGGGAATTTTTTTTTTAAAGTTTAAAGTTATTTTAAAAGTTTTTTAAAGTGATATAACTGTAACAAGCCCAACAAGACCCAACCCCAAATTTGGCTGGAGGGCAATATCGAAATGTGATTTTGGACAGAGAGGCCATCGAGGGGAGGAAAAGAGACTTTTCTGAGTGTAGTGACCACCAGGAGCGATGATCTGACAAAATGAGTGAGTTATATAAGAGACCTTAAGAATAAATTGACAGTCTAAGGTGTTTCCAGAAAGATTGGATGGTGGTAATTTTAGACGTGGGTTCTTCTAGTTCTCTTCTCTTCTGACCCCTCGCATCCTGGACATAAACTGTTTCAGCTCCTACCCTCAAAACGTCACTACAGAGCACTGCACACCAAGACAACGAGATACAAGAAAAGTTTTTTTCCCGAACGCCATCCCTCGGCTAAACAAATAATTCCCTCGACACTTTCAAACTTTTTACTAAGCCTGCACTACAAACTATTTCTACTAGTTTTTTCTCATCCTTCCTATCATCTTTTTCCTCCCACTTAGGACTGTATGACTGTAACTTGTTGCTTGTATCCTAAGATTTTTATTAATATTGATTGTTTCTTCATTGCTTATTTGACCCCTATGACATTCGTTAAGTGTTGTACCACATGATTCTTGACAAATCCATATTTTCTTTTATTTATTTATTTATTTATTTATTTATTCATTCATTCATTCATTCATTCATTCATTCATTCATTCATTCATTCATTCTCCATAGACTCGGGGCGGCTCACAACAGCAATAGAAAAACAATGTACAATACAAATCTAATAATTAAAACTAAAAACCCATAATTTAAGAAAACATACACACAACATAGACAGTATAGGCCTGGGATAGTTATCTCAGTTCCCCCATGCCTGACAGCAGAGGTGGGTTTTAAGGAGCTTACTATACAGATTGAGTTCATGAAGTCTTTCCTGATACGTTTTATGCTTAAGACCTTCCACCATTCTTGTAGCCCGTCTTTGGACCCGTTCAATTTGATCAATATCATTTCGTAGGTGAGGTCTCCAGAACTGAACACAGTATTCCAAATGGGGTCTCACCAGCGCTCTATATAGCGGGATCACAATCTTCCTCTTCCTGCTTGTTATATCTCTAGCTATGCAGCCAAGCATTCTACTTGCTTTCCCTACCGCCTGACTGCACTGTTCACCCATTTTGAGACTGTCAGAAATCACTACCCCTAAAATCCTTCTCTTCTGAAGTTTTTGCTAACACAGAAAATAAAAATAAACAGCGAATCCACAGTTTCATTGTTCTAACTGTCAGGATGTTTTTTTTCTTGTTTCTATGTTGGTTCTCTCCGTGATTCATGTCCATCCATTGCTTCTTGTGAGGTTAATTCACACATTTGGGTGAAAAATCCAGAGCAGATTTTTCTTGTGACTCATTATTACTTGAAACGGGTACTGGCAAACAGATAGCTGGAAAGGATTTCAAAGGTCATCTGGATGTCATTCTGCCAACTTCCAGAGTGCCCAACCCAAGGACCTCCGGTCTCTGTGGAACGGAAGAAAATTTGCCATAAAATTGTCCACCGTCTTCCAAGGCACTCTTCTGCATTTTTTAAAATTAATTTTTATTGATTATAAAAAAAGAAAAACAAACAAATATAACATATCGCAGTGGAAGTGATGTGCCGGTGCCTGGAGGCTGTTGGGGTCTGGATGGGTGTCAACAGACTCAAACTCAACCCGGATAAGGCGGAGTGGCTGTGGGTTCTGCCTCCCAAGGACAATTCCATCTGTCCGTCCATAATCCTTGGGGGGGGGGATTATTGACCCCCTCAGAGAGGGTCTGCAACTTGGGCGTCCTCCTTGATCCACAGCTCACATTATTGCTTCAACCGCAATAACAC